>NW_028289103.1:0-193416 GCF_059628265.1 Tinamus guttatus | reverse complement strand
GGTGCAAGAGCCAAAGCCACCACTGTGTCACTGCATCTTGTAAATTCTGCAGGCTGGTCGGGCAAGCCCAACAGGCAGCTAAGGTCCCTTGTACTGCTAGTAAGGTAGATCCTCCTAAGCGCCCCAGTGAGGAACCTGACTTGCATGGCAAGACAGACTAGCAAATTAATTGAAGTTTCTCTTGAAAGACTGTGTTACATACCCTGACATACTGGCCATCACTGAAGTACAAGCCTGTTTCCATGTGATCATGGTAGTGACCCCAGGCACGTCCTGGTCAGGGTACCCTGGAATGGCTAATCATTTGAATTTGAAATGCAATTTCAGTAGCAGAAAAAAGACTTTTATTTCCTGGGATCCCCATACAGTAGATTAACATTTTAATACAGATTAATAGGAGAAAAGAAAAGATGAGCGTGGTAAGACAAATTGAGGCACATGACATTAATTGCTAGACTCTGCAGTTTATAAGACAGAGGCTTCCACACACAGTATTTGTATCTTTGACAGTTAATTAAAACTAGATATATCACCAAGTCCCTCACAGTTCCACAGAACATTTTTAAAGCATTTTAACTTAAACATATTGCAGCAGCTTTGTCTTTCTTTCTCCCCCTCTGCCTATATCCATCTTTGAGTGCTGGATTTCCAAGAGCAGATCTGTCTATCAGAAATGAAAATACCACCCCGAAGGTAAGAAATTGTGCACTTAAGTACACGTAAATATATGAAATGGACTCTTATAAAGGAAAACGCTCTTGACTGTGTCACTGCTTGTATCATATGCACTTTGTGCAGTAACACAGAGGTTCTGTCAGTTTGTTTACGCAGAAGGCCGTTTCCAGAGAAAGGTGACGTGCTTTGCTCACTTTTCTCAACAAAAAAGTGGTCCTTCCATGTGAAATGTCTCGTGTACATTTTACACTCAGCGATAAACCTAAAAATTGTACTTCTTTCTCTGACTGCTTTTACTTCTTTGTCCTTGTTTCCAAGTGTGGACTGGTTCACTATCGCCTCTCATGCACACAGAGCTCGGACCTGTTTATTCAGCACCTCCAGGCTGCTCAACTCACACTGCAGTGACTGCCCTGGGTGACTCTGGGGTAAAGCTGCTAATTGAAAAGAAAAAAAAATGGTAAACCAAACTAAAGGCGAGCTACACACCACAGTACAAACTGATAACAGAAGCAGCAGTACTCTTTCCTGCACTGCCCACAAAAAAACACCATTCCAATGAGTCACAACGTCAGACCATGCTCAAAAAGCACACGATGTGAGTAATCCCTAATAAAACAGTCCCTCTTTACATTCCCTCAGGCCTACTCTACCAAATTCCTTTTCCTGAAAAGGCTCCAGCGCGCCACAGCTCATACAGGGGTCCTTACTGAACAGCGGTATGTGAAAGTGGTGGCATTTGCCCCATACTCTCTTGCAGACCTGTACCAATCTCTTGGCTTGTGCTCTGTTTTCTTAACACATGAGGAATGAGACTGTTAGCAATGCAGACAGTTCAACAGCCCTCCTCGAGCTAAGGCAAAAGCCTGTAGAAGGAAACAGGAGGAAACAGCTTCCTATACTCATTACACAGTGCTCATACTTCTGAAATTATTTTTGCAATCCTGAAAAATACAGTTTCACAGAAGACAGCAAAGTCTGGCAGGAAGCAATTTATCAGATACTTCCTAATTTCTGCTCTTCACCAAAGTTCTCGTTCTTTTTTCTTAAATCTCATCTCTCGTGGTTTCAAAACCAACCAGTGTTAACAGCAGTAGCATAATCATACTCCTGAAGGTATGGGGCTACGGAGGTTGATGGAGATACTAACAATGTCTACACAGTGATTTTTTTTTATTATTAAAAGCTACTTTATGCACATACTAAATCTGATCATCTTAAGATAAACTGCTTTTCTTTCAATGTGAAACTGCAATTGCTTACTACAGTTGAAAATAGTACAGAAAACAGGACCCAAGCAGGAAACACACTCAAAAAGACATGATGAGAAGGATGACCTTTTGAACTGAATTGTCTTTGCAGACACTTTCCATCTGAAAAGCCTGGAGAAGCAACAGGCTTCTTTGTTTTGTCTATGAAAGAATGGTTTGAAACAAATTGGCTTTTCCTCTACCTTGGTGACTTAAATTCATTCATAGTTCATAAAACAAAATTAGAGGCAGATAAACTGTATCTGAAGACTTCAGACTACAGGATATTGCTTCAACAGTCTCATGCACCAGCAAGGCTCCTGCACGAAACAAAACAACTAATTGATGATTTCAATAAATCCATGTCTTTGCTTTGATGGGCAAAAGTAACTTTACCGTCTTTAAAGCCAAATATAGTACCTGGACACAATAATAAGGCACACAAATGCTGAAAAAAAGCACATCTTCTGATGATTCTGGTTTGGACATTTACTTAAAGCAAGCACAGAAATGGGGATGAGAAGAACAAGCACTATGTGCTTTATGCACCGTGCATCTTGTCTTATGGCTAACTGTGCTGAGAGAGGAAAAGAAAATACAGGACACAATAAATTCTGCACTGAGCAGCACTGTTTTTTCATTGCTGCATCTGATTCCCCCAAGAGGACAACCACATTAATCCAGAACAAAACGGATTTAATATACAAAGGTAAAGAAATTACAAAACCAGAACATTTTCTTAAAATAAAGTCCTCAGCTGCTCTGACAATCCATTTAAAACAGCTTTCAGAGATAACAGTTCCTGCTTTAAAAAGAAATCAGACCTTGCAGTTCTGAGAAATATAATTTCTCATTCTGCCTCAAGTCGAGGTAAGACAGGAAGAATAAGATTTCCAAAGGCAGAGTCTTGAGTTATGAAGTATCCCGAGGAATGTGCATGTGCATGCTGGAAAGAAAGAAACATTTGTTAACACATAACCTCCTGCAGCAACAATACAAGTCCAGGCTTTACAGCTTCTCTGGCTTTAATAATTTATTTTTCCCAGCTTGCCCTTCAGTTCTGATAGCAAACTCAAACCTCACATTTTAGATCAAACACATCCGAGTAGGACCTATCTAAAGAAGTAATTTGGCCAATCTCTGCTACTACTTTTTTGGTAAATCACACGGAGACCACGTCAGTGGTCTGCACAGGCTGGACTCTGACCACTCCAGCGGTCACACTGGACTCCTGTATTCCCTCCTTGCCCCCTGGGAAGGCGCCCTGCTGGCTCTCACGCTGAACCCAAGAGAGGAGTGCATCCTTGTGGTCACAAAGCCACCAGCACAGTGGGCTGCAGCAACACCAGCAGAGGCTGCTGGCCAAGGGAAGCGGTTACTTCCTTCTCATCAGCACTCAAGAAACTACACTGGGGATACTGGGGGACACTGTGTCCAGTTTTGTGCTCTCCACCAAGAGAGACAAAATGCAAGGAGTCCAATGGAGGACACAGAGAAGCCTGGAGCGCTTGGTATCTAAGGGGATGTCAAGAAAACTGAGTTTGTTTAGTTTGGGGGAAAAAAAAAGGGCTCAGGACAGATCTTATCTTCAACTACTTAATAGAGAAGACAGAGCCAGATTCTTCTCAGAAGAGCAGAGTCACAAGTACAGCATAGGAAACACCAGATAAATATAAGATTTTCACTGTAAGAGTGCTTAAGAACTGAACTGGTTGCCTGAAAGTCTGTGAAAAGTTCTGTGAAAAGCTTCAAAACCCAAATGGACCATGGCCTGAAAGACTAAAGATTCTAGAGGGTCCTTCCAATGTAAAACATTGTTTGATCAACAGGGACATTACCCAGACTTCCTTTTCACTCCTGCTTCCATTCATTTCAGCAAAAGCAAGCTGGTGCCCCTACTGACTAACACAGGCAAAATGAGGCAGAGAGACTGGCATAGAGGGAGACAGGGAGACAGGTATTTCAACTTTTTTCCCATGCCTTTGCCCTCTGTTGAAGTCACTATGTTTCAGATGCCAGGAAGACAGCTGGCTGCATACCAGCCTTCTTGCTCAATTTCTAATTTCAGCACTGAAACCAGCTTCACTTGACATAAGGAATGACAATAAACAAGCCAGAAAACATACAGCTAGGCCTTCCAAATCTTCTCCATCACTCAGAACTGCAGTGTGTTTACTTGGCATCTATTCAGATCTGAGGAAGATAAGCTGGTAGCTTTCGCTAGACTGCACCAGAAGTCACTCAGAAGTCCAATGAAACTGGATTTCGCCAAAGCATACAGTGCAGCTATGATAATACTGAGAGGAACATTCTCACAATCAGGTCCGAGAAGAACAAACTCATAGACTACTTCGTGTTGTAACAGAAAAAAAAAGGTTTGTGACAACCAGAGAAATATGAAAAGCCTAACGCCTAAAAAAGTTTTTCTTCTCTCTAGGGACACTAGGACTACTCTGAAGGGATGGTCATGCAGAAGAGAAACACGCAAAACTGAACTCCCACTTTGTCAGCTTACCTGCAGTGCAGCCTTCTGCTGTGCTGCGATGTGCTGCTGCTCGGCGTGATCACGGAAGTCCTTGTTCAGCGGCGACCTTGCAAGCGCAATGCTGCAAGAAAGAGGGGCACCACGGGTACGAAATCAGACACGAGCGATTCTTAGAACGGTGGCTTTGTATTTCACCCTTACTACCCAGAGAGTGTCCTAATAATCGCAATGAAACTGTTGCACCAACCAGAGCTTCAAAGTCTTCATCACAAGAGGTTCAGTTGTTTGACAGTGGGCAGCACAGCACTGCCTTTGATAAATGCATTTCTTTTTATTACATAACCTAAATAGAGATCCTCTGATGCCAGAAAATTAAATTGATTTGGCCTCTGTACCTCAGTTCAGCTTATGTTTGAATTTAACAAGTCAAAACAGCTTTTCCAAGCTTTTATGGCCTAAGAATGTTAATCAAAAAATAAGAGAAAAAAAAGCAGCAGATCACAGAATCACAGAGTGGTTGTGGCTGGAAGGGACCTCTGGAGACCATCTACTCCAACCCCCCTGCTCAATCAGGGTCACCTAGAGCATGTCACCCATGACTGTTTCCAAACAGGATGTTAGTATGATGCTAGTGCTCCAGATAAGTAAGATGAGCCCACATTAGTGAAGACCACCATGAGAGTTCTACAGCAATGCAACAGACAGCTACGTCTGATCAGGACTCTGAAGGCAGGCAGTGGAAGTCCACCTCTTCTCAGTCACACAGCCAGTAATATGGAAAGCATCATCTGAGCTTTCCCAGCAGTTTCTATGTCAACTGCTGGGTAACTCAGATTTTCAAAAGCAATGATTCTCATGATGAGACCAAATCTACACCCCAGTGAAAAATAAAAGCTTAGCAACAAATCTCTGAACAGAACATTTTATTAATTTCACTCCTGGAAGAAAGGGACTACTCAGTTTATTTAAAGCATATTATTTTGAGTTATTTTTAAGGTGCTTTAAGGTATTTTAAGGTGAGTTATTTTGCATCTTTATCCTCAAAGTTTTCAATATGATTTTCATATATTATCTTAAGACGGTTAGAAATTTACACTTTTAAAGACGACTCTTTTAACTAGATTTCCATATAAGAGATGAATTCCTTGTTAAATAGCCCATGACACCATTTTCCTTTATTTGGATCAAACATTCTCCTGCTAAACTTGCACAATCTCTCAGGTCTCATTTCTAATCACTCTGGAGCCCAAAACCTCTGGCACAACTTCCCTACCATACAACTGTCATTTGCCCAAAAATCATGCGTCAGTCCTCCATGCCCCGAATGGTTTGGCTGTTTGTGTTTTTTCCCCTTCTTCAAAATCAGTAAACTGCAAAACTGCACACCAGAATGTGGAATTTGTTTCTTTAAAGAAACCAGAAAAGAACCTCTGCTGGTCCTGCAATGATGTATGAAAGCATTGCTACCAGGAACCAAGTGCTGTACAAATTAGTTTGGGAATGTATCTTCTTCTATAATCCATAATTGTGCTCAAATAGGACCTGTGTACAAAGTCACTTAGGACTATTTCACTGATTTCAAATATATCTCACACTTTTGTCAATAAAATGATGATAAAGGTGGCCTGGAATCTCTTAAAAAACAAAAAATAAATATAGAAAGAACAGATTATTTGTTCAGAGCAAGTAACTCTTCTACAGATCTTGTATGTAACATAATGCATCTAGAACATGGCACTGTGCTGCCCTCAATTCACAACCGCCCAAAAGCTCAAACCATTCTGCACTTCTCCATGTAAGTTACGGTGTGACTCTAGTTACCTTTATGCGATAAAAATGCCTTTTTTTTTTTTTTAAGCTTAAACAGGGGAGATCCTAATTACACCTCCAAAACTCAAATTAGATCATTATGTCTTACAGTGTAGAATCATTCTTATAACATGATGTCTTTTATAAAGAAAAATGCAGCAATATAAACTGGCTTGGTCTTGCACACAGACTTTCAGGGAGATTGTAGTAATTTACTTCTTGCCCTAAGTATTTGTCACTAAAATATACTACTCTTGAAATCAATATTCTGTTATGTACACTCCTTAGAGGATTTTAGGTTAATAATTAAATTCTTTCTGGGTGCCTGTTCCCTGAATTTAAGAGAGATTTTTATGCATTTAAGTAAGCATATCTGCTTCTCTCTACCTCAAATGAAAAATATATATATATAAAAAATGGAGGCAGTAAACAATTCTAAATTCAAATACATTCTGATGATATCCTTGTTATTGAGGATAGTCTGCACAAATTTCTGGTAATTTTTTTTACAAACACTTACAGCTTACTTATTAAATACAAAACAAAAAGACTTATTTTTCTTTGTTTAAACCAGCAATGTCCATACAGCGAATAAGAACATAAAGTACCTGGCTCCAGGGTGATTGGTGGAAGACTGATTTTGCATAAGCAACTTTCTCTTCTCCTTGTCTAGTTCTGCCAGGATTGCAACTCTATTTTTATTCTGAAAACCTAGAGGGAACAACAGAAAAATATTACACATATTTGCTTTATTTCTGTGTGCCAACTCTAACCTTGTGAAAATAGTCTCTGCACAATGTGACAGTATGATAAATTTATTAATCTTCAAAATTTTCCACCAATCTGAAAGGCTATTCATATACTGGTTTTATTTTTCAACTTCACATTTTATGACATGAAATAGCTTCCTAAGGTGCATATGACCAGTCGAGGCCCTCCCAGAAAAATTAAACTTATCAGATTCTATACGTAAAATCCAATCATTAAATTACAGATGAATTATAGTAACAGATAAATGCACTCAGAAGGCATAATTTATTATGCCAGTAAACAGAAACTACATCACAAGTTTTGCATATGTAAGAAGATCAAGACCACCAGTAAGCTTGCACTTACCCAAAAACACAATTATAATCTTTTACTCATATCTGTGCAGAAAGATTTCAATTTTAATATAGAGTATCCTTACATATATGCTCTACTCTTGTACTGCGCTTGAAGTTGGACTAGGATAGAGAAGCAATGGACACAAAACAAGAATGTGGCCATTATTTTTTTTGTGTACTGTTCCCTGAACTCAGGCACGGATTTTCAACACTAAAAAAGGGGTCAGGAACCAGCATTCCTCCTGGCTTGGATAAAAAAAAAAAAAAAAGAAAACAAAAAGTGATGCCATTCATGTGTTTTCAAAGTTTTTTTCTCAAAGACAATTGTACTCTGTACAAATGAGAATGTGGCAGAGCTGTTACACATAAATGGGAACACATGGACAAGGATCTTGCTGAATCTCTATCTTAACTATTCTCTGACTATAAAATAAACTAGAAATTCAAGTCCCTCTCTTTGCCCACTGCACCACAAACAGAACAATAGGGGAACACAACCACAAAGTGGATTCTTTTAATATTTTAACATTACTTTATGTTACTAAGATCACTCCTCATATTAAAGTTGTAGAAGATGCTTTTCCCTGTAATTTGCAGCTAGTCTCTAAATACGCTCAAGCCATTATTCTGTCATAAAGGGTTTATTTTACTTTAAATGTATTCAAAGCAGAGTTGTTTCCACTGAACATTGTGTTGTGTTCTCCTATCCAAAGTATTACATTTTAATAACATCAGTCAAAAATGGTAGCCAACATGCTATTAAGTATTAAGGGGAAGATTAGCATGATTATGTAAGAATATTTGTAATTTATTTACAGTGCTATGCTTAAAGTTCAGTCTTTTCAAGAGGATTTTCAATGCTGCTATTACATAATCCAATTTTCATTTGTTAGCATGGATCAATGAAGGAATATATTTATGACATATAAACCTTCTGCCCTACATAATAATTTACATCATTCTTGCCTCACTATTAAAGCCTCACCCTCTCCTGTATCTAGTATATACAACCCTGAGCAACAGTGTCTATTGCTCCTTGCTTTTATTTATTAGTGGAGTTATTTGATTATACTTTAATGTATCTTTACAAAAGATTATTCTGGATCATCCCTGCATTAGTTCACAGATTCTTCATTAAGCTTCTTTAACTGATATTTTTCTTTTTTTTAATTTCTTCAAAATGCATCAGCTCAATTTAGAAATCTGCTTTTAAAACAGATTGCTTCAGAGTCCTTCAGTATTTCTCTGCTTTCAAAATATTTTTCAAACATCCTGCCTTCGTGATTAGGTCAAAAATGTGTTCACATGTATACTAAAACACAGTCTCCAATAAGTGTCTACTTCTGTACTAAATAATCTAAGACACTCATATTTTTTTCAGACTGAATCTCAAGAGATATAAAAATGAACACACAAAGATCTACTTTATTTATTCATCTCTCTTATCTGTATCTGCAACAGGACAAGATTTTAATAAAGAACACCATGTTGTTCAGAAGCTCTTTGGCCAATGTATGCTTAAGAAATACAAAGGCAGAGACACATTGCTATCAAATTAAAGTCCAGTCCTTCTTGGATGCAGCTGGTACAGATGTCCCTTTCTGATAAATTCTGTGGAATGATACTGTAATAGGAAGACTGAAGAATCTCTAAGAGAGCCTTTTCTAAAGTTACCTACACAGCATTCAGCCAAAAGTTGACAATTTGACACATTAGCGTCCTTCTGCTAGTGCTTGTTTATCCTGAATATGCATAAATGAAAATCCATGCTTTAAGTCAAACAATACAGGGGCTGAGGAAAGAAAAATAAGACACATTTTTAAAATTTATGTTGTTGACAGGTAACAAATAAAGACTACATGTGTTTACATTTATCATGAAGCAGATGGTATGATTCAGTAAGCTTTGAGACATATGCAAGAATTTTTTTAAAAAGCTATTTTAAAATGATCAGAGATGTTTTTACACATATTCAGAACCACAGAACCATACAAGAAAAAAGCCATCCTCATTAACATCACTCAACATCTATTAAAAGAAGCATAGAGATTTTCAAACAAAGTAGCTTCTTACTTAAGTGCTTTAAGTTTAGCCTATAGTATTGGGATAGAGCTGCATAACTATTTCATTATCTTAAAGCACTCCACAAGTATTCTCTCTGCTCTGCAGACAGAAGAGTCCCAAAGCAAAAAGATCTGTTCAAGGTAGCTAAGGAAAACGGCAGAACAACGGCAGCATCAGATATCAAATTCAAGACTTGGACCCTAAGATGCTTCTCCTAAGATACGAGAACAAAGACATTTACTGTTTAAGTATGTCCTCTTCCAAACTTAATTTCTTGACATCATCATGGAATTGTGCACTTCGTGCAGATGCTAAAAACTTGCTTGCAACAGTTTTTCATGTGAAAGGCATGACAATACGAAAGGCTAGAACTCCTCCAAATGGTACATATGTCTTTAGGATCTCACAGCAGGCTTCTCTCTTAACATACACACCAAATCTGACTGCCCACCTCCTTATGCCAGTTAGTTTTACTAGACAGCTCAGCACAACAAGAAACAGTATTCCCTTTATGTATTTTGAAGTTCCTGCTTTTTATCTTTTAGCTTTTATCTGATCTGTTGGTTACTCCAAATTTATAATCAAATTGGGTTTTTTTTGTAAAATGTATTATTTATCATTTACCAAAATGATAGCAAGGGCTGCAAATTGTATTTACGATACACTTCTACTTTCAAATATGTTTACAAATTTAAGCGTCCACTCTTAAGCTCTTCCTTCATGTATTAAAAGGCACAATCACTACAAATGTTACCTACTCCATTCAGAAAGCATTTCATAGCAATTTTTTTTTACTAAAGTACATGCTTTCAGAAACTGTAACCTTCATTAAATGAAACAGCAACGTCTGAAAAAGCAGAATCAGAAGAAGTTATAATTACATACGACTAAAAAGGTGGCTTAACTATATTTTGATTTTCTATTCTGCTCATAGCTACTGACATCAAAATATCATCTAAAGCTCTACTAGATACCAGTACTTAGCAGTAGCAACTTACATTCGGAAATGCTCTCACTGTGCCGCAGTGAAGCAAAGGCACATTAACAACTCAATGTATTAACTTGAACCGTTAAAGAATATATTAATAGTTCATCTGTCCCTCCTGACAATAACTACATGCACAGGTGAATATACACCACTGGTGCTTTATGGATGTAAAGTTCTCCGGGGAATGCAAACAGATTCACCACAGCCCTCAAGCACTAAGCTTGCACACAGACCAGACTCAGATGCAGACAGTGGCATAGTTAGCGGATGATGACATCTTCCCGTGTCAAACAGCATTTTTAGCACAGACTCCTTGAAAGAATCCACCTGCCCTGACTGCGTTAAATGAACGTGCTCATTTACCTTTAGGCCAGGAGGATAAATAACCTCCAGGACATAAAGAAACCTTGCAGAACTGTTGCAACTTCAAGCTTGTAATTCGGCACTTATTTCAAGAGTTGTTTTTTCCAACATACCAGAACTTTTCCTTTAGAAAACTTTAGTCCTTTCTGAAGCAGCATATGTAGTTCTCCCACCTGTGGGGACCTAAAGGAAATGTTCCTTCTTGAGTGCAATCATCCTTCTCTCATGTCAGGAAGGCTTCCTCTAGAGAAGCTCACACATGGAATTTGTTTTTAACATGCAAGGTGCTTTGCTCCTGCTATGGGCAAAAACATTACCACAGCAACACTGTTAAGCCACACTGTAAAAGTTAAGGGCATGACAATACTGTGAAGTATTACTGCAGAAGTGTACTACCCAATATTTTGAAGTATTTGTTTTAGTTTAGAAAACGATTTTTTTTTCCCCTAAAGTGGACCACTATGATCTACGAACACATCTTGTGGACAATATGCATCACGATAACATAATTATCTTTTTTCCTTATTTTTGAACACTACCAAGTGCGGTTGGTTTCATGCGGTAATCAAGCCCTTAAGTAAGGCTTTCATATGATTCTATTTTGCTTCACTGTGCTCCTATACAGCTCCTCATCATTGAAAGTCTTAATAAAAGGAGTGCTTTCATAACCAACTCCAGTGAAACAGAACTAAAGGAAATACAGTCTGCAAAATCTTAACCTTTACAACACAATTCTGCAGTTACTAAGACACTGAATTAAGCCCTACTAAAAAACTACTAAGTGGCAATTAAATGGAAAGAAACAATGCAGAACAAAAACACCTGTTAACCTGTGCAGAAGGCACATTTTTAACTCACTGTTACACATAAGTCAGAGCAAGCTCTGCCATTCATAGCCCTTCCAATCAATGTTTCAGTAAATCCCTATTTATTTTGTCCAGAAAGAAAGGAAACAGAAAAAAAATGCTTGAACTTGAACAGTATACATGCCATGCAGCAAGTTGAAGATGCAATATTTGAAGACAAACAGACGAAGGAGACACTTAGACTTGTGAAGGTTTTGGCCAGGAAGGCAGAATTCTTGAAATATTCCTTATAATTGCCTGCTTCTTTATGTCAGGTGCATTACTTCTAGGCTTATGTGGGCAAATAAAACTCACATATTTGTTTGCCTGCTTTGTGAAAATAATTTTCATATTATAATTGTGCAACTCCTTTCATAAGCCTCTAGGAAGCATCTCAAAGTATAGAAGTGGTTTCTAACTATTTAAAAATAAGCCGCTGGAATTTTGGGGGAAGAAAGCCCAAGGCATTGCATCACTGATCACTCTTCTATATTTCCTGGTAGATAAATATTAATTATTTAGGATAATAAATATTAATTATTTAGGATAAACCCCTTATCTCAACATTCTCAACCTTGCAGTGATGCTGACCTACTACACCCAGAAGATTTACCACTGTGTAACAGAAACCTAGATTAAATTTTGTAAAGAAACAACCACTTCCAAGCAGGAGCACTTGTCCTCAGCATTTTTGCAAAGACCAACAAGCTTTCCATAACCACATTATTTTGGCTAAAAGGCAAGTACAGTGAGTCTCTTGATTCTGCCAACTTTCTTCTGTGCTTGTTGTGAAAGCAGGAAAGAAAAACAGAGAGATCTGGTACCTCTTCAAAGTGGATATACTTTACGATTAATTATGGCCTTTGCGAGACATTTTTCCTTGGGAAAGATTTTCATAGCCAAAGTATACAAAGAAGTTGCAAGTTGCTGAGATACAAAACTCTGGATTATTTTCTCATAACCAATAAGGGAGTAACCATACCTAGGAAGCTTTCTTCCCCCCAGCTCTTTCACAGAAAAAGAGGGAAGCTGGAGTTTGAGTAAGACCCTCACAAATAACCTCCAGAGGGCGATTTAAACCTCTCTGAATTTACTGCACGGCCCCAGTCCCTCGGCTCCAAGTTCGAAATCTGTTAGCTAGGAATAGAATATTTCCACATCTTCAGTGATTTTAAGGATGCAGTTCTGATGTGCTATCACACAAATAAACATTCAAATGAGTTAACAGTATGATTTAATTTAGCTTGCCCACTTGATACCTGTCCTTGACTGAGATTTTGCCCATAGTCCCTCCCCTTGAACACTTGAATCAAAACTTACCTTGTCCTGAAGGATTTGCTGCCATC
The DNA here is from genome assembly GCF_059628265.1 of Tinamus guttatus. Classification (NCBI taxonomy): domain Eukaryota; kingdom Metazoa; phylum Chordata; class Aves; order Tinamiformes; family Tinamidae; genus Tinamus; species Tinamus guttatus. Next base: position 180,485 of record NW_028289103.1, on the reverse strand, counting down.
CTTCAGGCTTCAGTCCTAGTCTTATTCAGCTGCAGTAGGAGCTTTTAATCTACAAACATCTGCAGAACAGACACAAGGTAACATATTCTTATTTTAAGAAGCTTGGATGCATTCTATCGTACAGTATATAATTATGCCAACTGTTAAAAGGCATAAACTAAATTCAATACGCATGTTGTTTACACCATTTGCTATTTATACTGCTCTAAATGACATCTGTTAAGGCATCAAGAGTTACAATCCATTGTTTTTTTGTGATCTCCTAATATCTCATGGGTAAATTTCACTATTATGCCAGAGAGATATAAACACCTTTTTCTATCCAAATTATTGAACTTTCCAACTATGTCAGACTATGTTAAACTAAAACTCCTTTGGATACTAAAGCCCTCGAAAAACTCAAAATGCACCTTGACTCAGGAACACTGCTTATTTAGGAACAGGCAACTTAAAATCCACCTACTGAACCTGCACTGCTTGCTGTTATTGTCCTCACAAACGCAAGCAGGGAAGAAAGAATAAACCTGCTCCTTGCTACTGTGCTTAAAAGTCTGGTAGGTTACTTTGGACCACAGTTTCTGCTTACACTGATGCTCCAGGCTGTGATTTGCACCATTGAAGGGCTCCACTTTAGCCAAAGGGAGGGAAGTTCTGCCAGATTTCAGCATGAGACCAAAAAAAAGAGGCTATACCCTAAAATAGGGTATAGTTTAGAAAGTGAAAAATATGCTTCTGACTACTAACTTTAGAACAAAGATAAGTTAAACAGCCAGCACTGCCTAAACAGTGTCATCTATGCAGTATTTGGAGCGTTTATGTTGCTCAGGATGTATTTCTTTAAAGCAGCGTGGTCTGAGCTGCCTGTCGAAGGTGAGACTCTCCCTGGAGCATCTGAAATGCTGTCTCTGCACCTCCTCACCCCTGGGTTCAGCATGGCCTGCCTGGCACAACCGTGACACGGCTCCTGGGCGAGGAGCCTTTAGGAAGGCCACGCATCACACCCGGCACCACTGGCACGGCCCTACTGAAGGCAGCAAAGACCACGGGCTGCTACGGAGCAGAGCCAGGGTCCCCGCCGGCCTCACGCGCTGGATGCGGGCCTCGTGGAGGGGCTCAGGAACCGTCTCCACAGAGCTGCTCTGCGGGAGAGAGGCGGGAGGCAGCCCCCAGGACGAGACGCTTGGGCACCCCAAGGAGGCGGGTGAAGGGACTGCCGGACGAGGCTCGGACGGGGTCGCTACCTGAGATGGGAGATGGGGAACCCACATGGAGGGTGGGAGTAGAAAAGTGTGCGGGGGCAAGGAAAGGAGCCTTAAGGAATGGGCTCGCCATCCTCCCCCCACGTGGCGAATGGGCTCGCCCTCCTCCGTTTCCCCTCTCCCCACATCCCGTCCAACTGAGGGCCCTCGTCCCCCTGCCCCCGGTCCCGCCCCGCCCGGCGGCGGCACGGGGCTCCCCGCGGGGCTGAACTCACGGCACGGGGCGGCACGGGGCGGCACGGGGCGGCACGGGGCGGCACGGGGCGGCACGGGGCGGCACGGGGCGGCACGGGGCTCGTGACGCTGCCGCGTGCGACGGCGGCCGCCGCCCGGCGCCTCCACTCGCCGTCGAGGCAGAACCGCGTCATGGCGGACACCTGACGTCGGGGCGGTGAGATGGCGGCCGCAGCCCCCCGGTTTGACGGACAGGCCGCGAGGGCCAATCGGCTGCGGAGCTGGAAGCCTCCCGGCTTGACGGACAGGCTGCGAGAGCCAATCGGCTGCGGGGACGGCGGACAGCGCCCCACCCCGCCTCGCTATGGGTCTGCCTCTGCTCTCCGGGATCGGGCAGGGCCCGGTAACATGGCGGGCAGGCGCGGTCACCGCTCGGTGTCGCTTGAGCGGGTGTTTTTGGTCTATCTCAGCCCCTCTCGCCCACCACCCGCTAACAAAAAAGGAAAAAAAAGAAAAAAAAAAGGTGAAAGAAAGTAGTGCTTAGTGTTTAATTTCAGCCGTGAAGACGGATTTTGCACACCACAGGGAGGCTGCTTTGCATGAATCCCAGGAAAGGTTATGCATTCATGTTGCGAGAGTATGATTTGTTTTGGAAATGCCAAGTGATGGGTTTATAGATCGCACAGTGACCAAGTGAGCGTTGGAGGCTGAGCCTTAACGCTTGACCATAGTCCGTGGCTTGGATTTTACGTACGCGGAGTTGAAATACTTAATTCGTTTGTGACTGTGACCATCCGTTTGGCTGAGCAGGGCTTCACACTGTTCCCCGTGGTCTCAGCACCTCTGGTCATACACACGTAGAATAAAAAATAAAAGCAGGCAGCACATAGCTGGTAACAGGGTCAGCACTGACCCAGGCAATTCAGGTAAGCCGTGACGTGGCCCGCCTAAGGTTTATACGCATTTTTTGTTTGTTTGTTTTTAACAACAGTAAACAAATTGTATTACTTAGACCGGAGGTGGAAATGTAAACAGAGAAAATCATTTGGTTCTTAATAAGTTATTCCTAGTCCAAATGAAAGAGATTGACTCACTGCAGTATATTAAACTTTCTAATAGGCTCCAGAGCTCACAGCTGGTGCAAAGTTATTTTGCGAGACAGAGTCACAGTTTGGGCAAGGGGGTCCTGGATCAGGAAATCTAATAGTATATACACGACGAGCCGTTAAATTTCATCTGATTAATCCTGTGTCAACATAGTTGTCAAAGGCAATAGACAGATTTTTAACATCTGCTACTCCATCTAGCTATAGCCAATTATGTGAAAATATATATTTTTGTGTGTGTATATAGCATATAAAAAGCCCATCAGTATTTATAACATAATTTATTTGACTTAAAAATAAAGGATTTTACCATTGGCACACAAAGTGTGTTGTATTATGCATTTAAATTATGTGAATGTTCTGTTAGCTGTGGATGCTCTCTGTGTGTACTTTTATGCCTACATTTTAAAGTTCAAGTAAGGGAAAATGGACTGTAAAACTTAATAAATATATGCCTAGAGACTTAATAGCTTACAGATTTATAAGTAAGCTACCCTTTTTCTTTTTGGTTGGGTAAAATATACATGTGTTTGTGTGTGTAAACCAAAACTAGCACCTGAGCAGCCAGCACATGAGACAATCTGGGGAAGTTGGGGGAAATGTTTGGTTTGCTTTAAGGTTACTACAGTTATGTATTGAAGGCGAACATAGGTGCCTTTCCCCAGAACTGGTATTATTTTCAACACTTCTCTTTGCCTAAGAAGGTGAGTGAGCTCCGTCTCCCAAACTCTTTTGCATTAGTAATTCCTGAATGCGTCTCAGAACTGTTGCATGTGTTGTTTTTTTCTTCCAGCTAATTATCCGGTCTTGGGTGCTCAGCAGTCCTCTTCACCTGGGACCCCCCCTAAGTCAAGAGCACCTGCTGAGATTCATTAGTGGTAAAGAGCAGCACGAGCCCAAGCTAATACATCCACTTGCTGTGTTTCTCTGCGCTGGTGTCAGGACTGAGGATGCTCAAGGGCACTGCTGGTTGGAGCCAGGCAGATGTTTAGCTGCTGGGCTCTTTCTTGACACAGCCAGCAGCAGCAGGGAGAAAGAAGCAATGGACAGTGCTCCCAAGGTTGGAGAGAAAGGAAGGTGGGGAGAAAAGGAAGAGGTAGCAGGAGAGGCAAAGAGTCATCAATAAAGAAATTCAACTGCAGAAAGGTTGGGACTCGTTCATTCAGAAGTTCTGTTCAAGCCTGACAAAATTAATCACACCGGTAGCTTTGAGGATCTGTCTGAAAACACAGTACTGCCTCAAATCAAATGATCCTTTGGCTCAGGGAAGAGTTGCCTATCAGTAAATTAATTTCTGCCTTGGGTTATGCAAACAAGAAGGAATGTTCCTCCTCAAACTATGAAAGGAATCCAATCTCTGGCATTTCAGAATCTTTTTTTTTTTAATTCCTCTTTCTTGTTTACTGAAATCAAATAAAAGATGAGAAAATGTAGTGTTTATATAAATGTGCATTGGAAAGTTGTTACAAAATCTTCAGTGGAAGAAAAGGTTATTCCTCAGTATTGCCTGGCAAATTTGGCATGCGATTTCTTGCACCAGCCGAATGCTGTCTCCCAGGCTGCCTGTTCCTGCCAGCTTAGTGTAAAGGGACCTCTGTATCTCCCTAAATAAGCAAGCAAAAACTGACTTAAATAGCATGTAATGCTGAATGATTGTTAACTGTCATGTTTCAGAGTAGCCCTGGGCAGTTCTGTGCACTGCAGGCTGCTTAGAGTTGCCAAAGCTTTGGTGAAACAGCAATTTACCCCCTCTTTGGCCTACATGAAAATGGACTGTGTGGGATGACTTCTTGGCTTTAGAAGAAGGTCTCCTGAAATTGCACTGTAGTGCTGGCTGGCAGTGCTACTCATACAGCTCTATTCCAAACACTTCCTTTTATTTCTGATATTTACTGTGTCTCCCCCTCTTCCCCAAAAAGGCACAAATTTGACAGTGTTTTAAAGCCTTTTTAAACACTCTAGTGTGCTTACTTTTTGTATTGCATTGCCTTAAGATACAGTTATCATAGCAGCTGGAGTCCAGCTGGTAAAAAGACTCACACTAAATTGATTTTTCATTTGATAGTAATTTTACACTCTTCCATTATTTATCATAAGTGCTCTGTCTTGTCATGGTTCTGTTTATTGTATCCACAGAAAAAAGACAGCTTTGAAGGCCTTTGAAGCACCAAAAACTATACCCATTAACTTAAGTATCTTTGTGTGCATGAAATATTATGGAACACAAGAAAATCTTCACAAAAGAGTGCTGGACTGCATGCACTTCATACTCATTTTGTATATGCTGACTTGTAAACAGTTACATACATTATTCTCTCCTAGCAGAACATGTGGTTGATAGTGCTTTAAAAAAAAATACTGACACTAGAAAGAAATCTACTGGCACTGACCTGATGAAATACCACAGTTTGAAGATCTGGCTGGAAAGGCTATCAGTGTATCTTCTTGCATTGTAGGAAAGAAGCCTGCCATTTAGGCTTAAAATAAAGTATTAGATGAAAAGGAGGTGGGTTTTGCATGTGTGATCTAGTAAATAAATTCAACCTGCAATTATCCTGGTGCTCATTATGAGCCCTACTGCTGTTTCATGTCTCATTTTCAGAACAAGAGGAAGAAGCGATACAAAAGGAACAGGTAAGATTTCTTACACAGTAACTGACGGATTTCTTTTTAGGCTTACGCTGACTAATTAAGAAGCCATCTGCTATTATAAAAAGACCCTAAATGCCAATGTCGTAATCCTTGGCAGTGAAGTTCAGAACAGCACTATTCCATTGGTGCTGCCTATCCCTGGGCTTTTAAAAGGAATATCCTACAGGTGAGTTTCCATGATTGTTCAGGAGTTGCTCCAGTCCTCGTCGGAGAAAGGCATTCTGCCACCTTGTATCGTATTGCTGCCATGGAGTCTATTTGCTGCCGTCCCCAACCTCTATCTGCCCACTTGTGTTAAAATCAGGGGTATTGTTAAATAGAAATTGACTTTTTTTAACAGTATTTAGACAGAGGAAATATACAGCTCTCAGCACCCAACACCGAACTGCACATACAGCTTCTGTACAAACAACTGCGGATAACCAAGTATGTAATTTGACTCAACAGCGCTGCATAGAAGCTCTGCAGAATTCCAGCTCTTGCTTATGTTGGCCCAGGTCTGGCCTTCAGAAACAATAACAGGAGATGTAATACACACAGAATGGTCTCCAGCGGGTGCCAGGGATGTTTAATGATGGTGTATCTCGGCCCTGGACAGACAGGGATGCAGTTAAGCACTGGAAGCAGTGGGAGAGCTTCCTGCACTAACACAGCCGTCATGGAGCGGCTCCAGCGTCCCTGCAAAGCTCTGCTCCAGCCTGGCCGGACGACAAGGATACTTGTTCATCATTCCCCTATCCATATAAGCTATTGCAAGGGGCAGCATGTAGGAAACGGGTTTCAGTGATGTGGATTTTTCTTCAGAAAAGTGAAATTGGTAAATTTTGCCCTGCGTTGCTGAGATTCTCGGTGCCCAAATTGACGTTTTGCCTTTTTGTACAGTTAGTGTTATAAGCATGCCTGTTCTATCTTGTTCCTCAGCTGAGATGTAAACATGTGAAAGGGTAAGGATTTTGCTTGGTGAGTGTGTCAGCTTTTACAAATTGAGCTGAGTTAAGATATAGGCATTGAATTTCAATCGCTCTTTAGTTAGTCACTGATTTGGATTCTCATTTTTCATTTCAGTCTGTTGGTTGCAGGACCCACATGCTGATATCTTTTAGCTTGGTCAATACCTAATGAAAAGAGACTTACCAATGAAAATGTTAGGGAAAATGTAACAGTCATAAAATTATACCACCACGGTGGTAAGGAGTAGGAAATTGAGAATGGAACATTATCATCTTTTTAATCATTCATAATCTCTTAGCAAAATTGTGCATTGATTTATTTCAGTGCTTCTGTTCTTAAAAAAAAATAGGTATTTCTCTTCCTTTTATTTATTTTTTTTGTAGTGCAGCTGGATCTAGATGACCCACATGCTCATGTATTTGCAGACATCCTGTTTGTGGGTGGAAGAAGTTTCGTATGTGGTCAGCTACGTGGCACACTTTGCTGTTGTTTCAGGCACAGGAGATTGATTAGGGCCTCTCTTATAATGTTCAAGCCATGATACAAAATTTGTATGCAACTGTAATTATTCAAAAGCAAGTCTTAAAATGTTTTACCTTCCCTCTTTTTAAAATTCCAGCTCTTAGATTCAAGTGTTTATATATAGATTGTCATCTTCTATGCTAAAGGAAATGAGATTTCTCTTATGGATGAAGAGAAAGCCTCGATGAGGCTAAAAATGAGCCTCGATGTGTAATAAGAACTGGCCGAAAAGAGTGATCAGCCAGCTCTAAACTTTTTATAGTTAAGATTTTAAAGTAAGTTTCTGATATTTTCAGATATGCTTCATGAACTCTTCTAGATCTCAGATAACATCTCATACGGAAATTATATGTAATTGTTAAATCTAGATCTCTGCCTACAGGGGTATTTAAGTATTTACTGCCCATTGAAATTAGTGAGATATAGGCATCTGCCTTTCAGTTTGGTGTTAGTCCTTAAGAGAGTTATGGATACTCAACAGAGATATTCAGTTTCACAAAAGGCACGTGAAATGTGTTTAAGTGATTATTCCTATTGCAGTGACCCCTGGATCAATGCAGGGAATAGACCTGCTCAGCAGTTAACTCTCTTGACTTTATGCTGTGGGAAACACGAAATTCAAACGTAGCTATCATAGTGAGAATTTAGGGAAATAACCACTGTAAGCAGCAGGATAATTCAAATGTGTCCATGGTTCTCATTGTGTCAAAACTCCTTTTGCTTTAAATAGAAAGTTCTCTGGGTAGGAATTGTAAAATTAAGCTTCAAAAGCCTATGACAAACAAGGGAAAGAACAGATTTTCATTTTGCACGTTATCTTTTTAAAAACCTTTTAAGTTTAAAAGTGCATACATTCATAGATACAATGTGCTCTGGCACATTCTTGTGCAGATCAGGCTGCCCCCTAATATGGAAGGTTGCTCCATGCGAAATGCCAGGTGCAGAACAGAAAGAAGAAGCCTTGGTAAAAGTAGACAGAGCATCCAATTATACAACAAATTAGGGTATCTTTTTTCATTGTGATCAGGTTTGCTTTTTGTTCTGGATGAGTTTCCTCCTCTTAATGTCTTCTGTCCGTTTTCCAGCAAGAGCTTAGCTTGTTTGAATCCACAGGTGCATAAATCTTTTTCATTTTTGCATATATTGATCCAGTTTGTTATTTTAAAATGTTTCTAAGTAGCTAGTGTTAGACAAAAAGATGAAGACATGTTTCAGCTCCAAGCAGAAACTATCCAAGCAAGACAGAAAAATGTGGTCAGTAAACAAAGAGGCAGAAAGCACTCTGCCTTCATGCACAGCTATCACAGGGGATACAGGCCAGCACCTACAGCACTGGAAGGGGGCTTGGAGTTTTACCCTTGTGCGGTGGAAAATTGAGAGATGACCTCATGTCACATTAGAGACCAGACATACGGTTCCCGTGGCAACGGGCATGGTATAAATCACAGAGTCGTTGGAAGGGACCTCAGGAGGTCTCTAGGCCAGCCTAAAAGCGGGGCAGCTGTGGGGTCAGCTGTGAGGTTGCCCAGACTGTGCTCAGGTGGGTTTTGAAAGCCTCCAAGAACGGACAGCGCAAGACCCGCCTGGTTGTCCTCATGGGGAAGAGGGGCCGTCTTGGATACTTACAAGCATTCCCATCCAGCTTCCCTCGCCTCACCCTCTTGCCATGCACTCCTGTGAGGAGCTGGCCTCATCTCCGCGCTCCTCTCCCCATTGGCGCCAGCGGCCACGCGCCGCCCTGAAGCCATCCCCGCTCCGGGTGACCCATGCCAGCCCCGCAGCCTCTCCTCGCAGGGCAGGGGCTCCAGCCCTCATGCACCCGGGGCTTCCCTGAATCCGCTCCTGTTTGTTGCCATCTTTCTTGTACAAACCCGGATGCAACGTTCTTGATGCGGCCTCAAAGGTGCTGAGAGTGATCCCGTGATCTCCTGGCCGTGCTGCAAGGACATGCCGCATTCATGCTGCCTAGGGCATGGTGCTCTTCACGGCAAGGCTGTCCTGCTGGCTCGTGTTCATCTCAACGCCCACCAGGACTAAAGGCTTCACAAGTACAAATTGTTTTTTACCTGGATTTTCAGGTTTTGACAGTAGTGATGTAAGTGGCCTTGATCAGCTTCATTTGGAGATGGGTTTTGAGTTGGTACCACAGCCAGGTGACAGTGCTTAAAGGAAATGAAAGGAAAAGCTTATGCTAGCTGTCACGCCCTTGGGACACAGGCTTTTCCTGTGGGAAAACCCAGGGAACTGCTTTCCAAGCAGTGTGACATAATTAAACAGGTTTTCTGGTTTGTTGTGGTAGTTTCCACGTAAGGTTTGGATAGTCTAGAAGAAAGTTTGGATGCATTTATATACTATATATTGCTTCCTTTCTGTGATAGATAAATGTGTGGTCATTTCTTAAGGATATAGCAAGGCATATTTCACAGCCTTTTTCTCATTATGACCTGGAATTGTCTGGGGCTTTTAGTGTTATCGCATGGGATCATTAAATATTACTAGGTAGTTATTTATAGTAAGAATGATTTTTTCCCCCCCAGCTCTCCCTGTGCATTTCTTTATGCAGTGAAAGTTCACAGCTCCCAACCTTGTCCAGCTGCACTGCCGGCAGAGTTGACACCTCCATGCGTTGCTCCTTTTGCTTAATGTACTGGTGCTGCCCTTTTGATTTCAATGGGTTGTACTCAATTAAAGAAAGTTAAACATAAGAAAATAGGTTCTGAGCATCCAAGTCCTGTTCAGTCACATAGATTTCTATGAGTATATATATATAGATACGTTAATACCTATCCACAAGAACCGATAATAGCAGAGTTTATTTCTAATAGCGAACGTTGCTATTCGAGTACATGTAATCAGTGCTGAATGCATTATTCACAAAGAATAATTTATTAGGCAGATGTCACCACCCCATCTGCTCAGGGAATACCTCAGAACAGACTTTCTCCTATTTATTAATTAAAAAACGTTTATCACTTCTTTTTTTTTCCCCCAGTTAACCATGGCTAGATCACTGAATTGTCGTAACTGGTACACGCCGTTGCACAAACTGACGCGAATCGCTTCCATGGGGCTCTTGCTACTATGATCCTTCCAGTTAAGTTTAACAAACTGTAATAAAGGCTGAACGTAAGATTGCCTTTTCAGCAACTGGGGCCAAGTCTTCAGGCATCATTTGCCCTGCGGCGACTGCTCCACACGGCATCGGAGGGAACTCTCCGGAGTCAAACTGTTACGTTATGTTATGTTATGTTATGTTATGTTATGTTATGTTATGTTATGTTATGTTATGTTATGTTACGTTATGTTACGTTATGTTCTCCGAACACACCAAGGCTTGCGCGCACCGCGCCACGAGCAGCCTCGCCGGGCCGCGACGCGGCGGGCGCTGACGCGAGCCGGGCCCCGTGGCGCGGGCAGCGGCTCGGGCCCGCCAGCCTCGCCCGCTCGCCGGGGCCGCTGTCCCGCGCCGCGGACACGGGGCAGGACCGCAACGCGGCGGCCGCAGGCCCCGGCCCGGCCGCGCTCCCCCGCGCGGGGCTCGCGGCCATTTTAGCCGCCCCGCGCCGCTGCCGCCGCCCGCCCGGGCGGCCCGGGGGCTGCCCCGCCGCCCGCCGGGGGCAGGTGGCGCCCGTGGCGGAGGGCGGCGGGCGGCGGCGCGGGCGGGCGCGGCGCGCGCTCCGCCTCCTCGCGCGGCTCCAGCGCCGCGGCGGCGGCGGGCAGGCTGCGCCCGCGGCCCCAGCTCCGCGGCGAGGCCAGGCCGGGCCGGGCGCCGCCGTCGCGATGTCGGGCGGCGCGGCGGGCGCGGCCAAGCCGCTGCCCTCCTCGGGGCCCAAGTCGCTGCGGGAGATGCCGCATCCCCTGGCCACGTCGAGCAGCGAGGAGATGGGGCCGGCGCTCACGCCCAGCCCCGAGCTGCTGCTGCCGCGCAGCATCGCCGACAAGGTAGGGGCCGCCCCGGGCCGCGGCGGCGGGGCCGCCAGCAGCGCGACCGCGGCACCCGCGGGGGAGCGCGCGAGTCGGGGCCAATCGGTGCCATTGCGGAGTCCCCGCTGCGGTGCAGGGGGGTGGCTCCGTGGCAAACCCGCGGCGCCAGGAGGTGGCATCTGCCCGCGCGGGCCTGCTCGCCGCCCGGCCGCGGGGCCGCTTCCGTGCCCGCCGCAGCATCGCCGCGGCCGGGAGCCGCCGTCCCGCGGGGCGACAGGCACCCGCAGCCTCTGTGCTCGCGGCCCGGCAGCTGCCGGCCCCCGGGTCGGCTGCCCTGGGGCGTCCGAGAAGCGAATCGGCACCTGGCCGGTAATGCAGGGGCACAAGGAGCTGCCTTACCTGTGCGCGGGGTGCCCTCCTCACGGGGAGGCGGCTCCGCCGTTTGCTTCGTGCTCCCTCTCCAGCAGCGAAGGTGCGAGGCAGGCCGGGCACCCGCCGTGTCCCGGCCGTGTCCCGGCCGCACAGCAGCCCGTGCGAAGGGAAGAGGAAAAGGGACCGAGGGGCCAGTGCCGTGCCTGACCTGGAAGCGGTACCGGGGCAGAGGGCCTCGCCGAGGAGAGGGGAAGAAAAGTATTTCCAGTAGGAAAAGAAAGCAGCAGCTTTCTTTTTTCCATTTTTTTTCTCCCCTAGCTTAATTATCAGGGAAAAAAAAAGCCTGATCCTTTTGATGTGGAAAGTTTCCAGCAGCTCTGCTGTGTAGGGGTTGTCCCTTCTTAATACCTGGAGGAATGGCAAGAAAAGAAAAAAAAAAAAAAAAAACTCCTTTCCCACCTTCTTCCACCTCTGAGACTTTCCCACCTTCCTTCCTCTGAGACTAAGGAAGTGTTCTCAGCTTTCAGATGATAGTAAGTTTTTGGCTGTGCGGTTTCTTGAGTGGGCTGGAGAATTAATGGTGATAAGTGGAAGTAAATAGAGCCCTTTTGGTGGTTAGCTTGTCGGACTGGGTCTGTGCTGGTGGCTCATTAATCTCCTGAAACGCTGGCTCCCTAATCAGCTAGCAGTGTGTGGATAACTCCAGTAGCTGGGTGACAGCGGGAGGTCAGTCCTGCCGCCTGGCTCGGGCTGGAAGCTCTGCAGCTGCTCCGAACGGGCTCCTGGATGGGGGCTCTGCTTGCCCGCTCCCTCGGCCTCTCCACGGGCCCCTCTGCGCTCCTGGCCCCGGGAGATGTCTGGCTCCGTCCCTTGCGGGTGTCTCAGCTGCGGCCTGCTGTGAGAGCCGCTGTCCACAGCCAGACCTGCACCAAGACGTGCCCCTGGCAGAGGGGGGTGCTGGCCCGTCCGTACGAGCTGGATGGCCTCCTTGCCGTGTTGTTGTTGCGACCCACAGTAAAGAAATGTGTCCTGAACTCTTCTGCCAGACAAGTGTGCCTCCCGCCCCCGTTATCTGGGTTCTCCCTGGTGCAGAAGTGATGAGCCTGCCCTTTGCCTGCTGCTTTAGCACTGTTTCTAACTTCACTGCCACAGCTGTGCAGCCTGTTAGCAGCTGGACTTGTGTCAGCGCTGGTCTGCGTTCTTTAACGTGTGCTTTCCTCGTCTTCAGTGCTTTGGAGCAAGGACTCTGCTTTATCCTGAGCTGCAGGAACCTCGAAGGGCTGCAGCGTTGCCTGAATATCTCCTGCTGAGTTTTGATTGAGAAGTAGGAGTAGTCAGGTAGCTTTGACAAAGGTAGATAAGGGTCTAGTCTCATAAGCCTCTGGTTGCTGTTTGAGAACAGTGACAGAGCAGTGGGTCATGAGAACGGGAGGAAAAGTTTTTGTGCTATCTTGTATGGCTTCCCTGGCTCTGGGGTTCTTTAAGTATCAAGTATTTTGCCTCTGATGAAGAGTTGTGAAATGGCTTCTTCATCCAGACCTGCAAGAGAAGGCTGCTGAGGGGCCCAGGAAGCCTTCGCTTCTGAGCAGCATCCAGCCTCTTAACAGAAGCAGACATGTCTGTTTGCATACTTATCTTTTATAGTGATCCTGCAACAAACTTAAGACATTCAAGGTGTACATTCTTGTGTCTGAAATATCTCAGCATTGGCCAGACCTTTCTGTAAAGATCCCTATGGATACTCTATTGCATACTCTACAAATTTTGTCCCAGTGTCTGACGACTGTCAGTTTTTTTTTCTTTTTTTCCAGGGCTTTAGTTACTCCTGTTTCTCGGTAGCTGTTCTGTGATTAGCCTCACAAACAAGAGGGCTGTGGCTGTACGTAAGCAGAACTCGCCTATTCTCTTGACATCAGCTGAGAAGCGGGAACATGCAAGAGGAAAGAAGCCTGCAGGATGCAAGGCAGAGTCCAGTGCAGAGTTAGCTGTTAAACTGAGGTCTTGCTCTTCTGCAGAGTTTTCGGAAAGGCTCATAATCTGATTGAGACCCGCTGTTCGGTGTTGAGGGCCTACCCTCCTCCCAGCAGAAGAAGGTGAGAGTAATGGAGAAGTATCAGTGTGAGTTTTTCTACTCCTTTTTAATTTAGGGAGGAGAGGAAAAAAAAAGTTCTGCTTTCCTGTGCCTCTGTTTTAATAGTGAATCTTTTCTGTGCACAGGGACAACCAAATTTTAACACCAAGAAAGTGGATGTTACTAGTGGCTTAGCTGGATTAGAGCAGAGGTGAAAAGAAGGTGGAATTCTAGACAAACTAGGCCAAATCCAACTGAGTGTGAAGGGTTTTTATTAAGCAGAGCAGATATGGAATACCAGACTTGAGATCCATATATTGAATATGATTGCTGGTAGAAATAGACTTCAGAACCCTGCAGCTGCAAACTTCTGGGTGCCTTACTGTTTGCGTGTGATAGTGTACCCCTTATTCATCTAATTCCAGGCTTCAGTACTGTAGCGAACCCTTAGGCTTGTATCATCACCTAACCAAATGGAAATACTTGGGTATGCTTGCTGGAGTGCTGTAACTTAGCACTTATATTGTGGGAGGAAGCCTGGCAGTTCTCAAAAATAATATTCTGAGGCTTTGGAGCTCTACTTCCAGCCTCCTTGGTTGCTGGTTTAATTATTGCTCTTAACTTCATCCACCCACAAATGAAAGTGTTCTGCAGTATAATCTGAAAGTTTAAAATAGATCTGCCTGGGCTTCTCCAGACCTCTCCCTAGCCTGTTTAAATGAAGGACTGTTAGGCCGTCTTGATGTACTAATATACTGCTTTAAGAACAGTATTGGAGAGACTGAGGGCAACCAAACTGGAACCTGAAGTTGACAAACTTATGAAACAACATCCATCATAATAAGTCAAAAAAAAAAAAAAAAAAAAAACTACAGCAACGCTGGTAGTGTCACAGAATAGTTGTGCTTGGAAGAGACCTCTAGAGTTCACCTAGTTCAACCTCCATGCTCAAGGCAAGGCCACCTAAAACAGGCTGCAGTTGGGTTTTGAATATCTCCGAGGATGGAGATCTACGACCTCTCTGGGTAACCTGTTCTGATCACTCTTATGGGAAAAAGTGTGTGGTTCCCCTTTCCCTTTCTTAAGTGCAATTTCCTGTTCTTCAATTCCTACTCATTGTTTCTTGTCCTGACCGTGGATACCACTGAGAAGAGTCTTTCTTTTCTTTACATCTTCCCCACAGGTATTTATACGTATTGGTAACACACCCCCACCCTCAGTCTTTTCTTTTGCAGGATGAACAATCCCAGCTATATCAGCCTCTCCTAAACGACAACTGCTGTGGTCCCTTTATCGTCTTCATGGCCCTTTCCTTGACTTGCTCTGTTACATCCCTGCTTGTTCTGGGGATGCCCACACTCTACACAGTACTTCTCATGTGCCCCTGCCAGTGCTGAGCAGAGGGGTCAAGGGATCACTGCCCTTGTCCTGGGAATGCTCCTTCTTATGCAACCCAGGACGTCACCTGTGTCCTTTGCTACAAGGGCACACTGCTGGCCCGTGTTCATCTTGTTGTCCTCCAGGATCCGCAGATCTTTCTCTGAAGAGGTGATTTCCAGATGATGGTTTCTCAGCATGTGCTTGTGCATGGGGGTATTCCTGTTTGAACTTAATTAGATTTCTCTCTGCCCATCTGTCCAGCCTGTTGAGGTCCCTGTGAATGGCAGCACAGCCATCTGGTGCTTCAGCTGCTCCTCCGAGGTCTGTTTTATCTGCAGACTTGCTGAGGGTGCACTCTGTCACATCATCCGTGTCACTAACAAAAGATGTTTGACTATTGGCCCTCATATTGACACCTGGGGCACTCTGCTAGTGACCTGCCTCCTCCTAGGCTCTGAGATCACAACCCTTTGAGTCCACTATTTCAGCTAGTTTTTGGTCTACCTCACCATCCACTTACTGAGCTTGCACATCATCAGCTTGTCTGTGAAGTTATTACAGGAGGCAGTGTAGAAGACCTTAATCAAGTCAAGATAAACAGTATCCAGTTCTCTCCCCTCAGCCGCTGGTTCAGTCTAGCCTTAGCAGAAGGCTTGTTAAGGTTTGTTAAGCATGATTTCCCTGTCATAGATCCATGTTGACTGCTTCCTGTATCTCCTTCATGTGTTTGGAAATGACTTCCACGAGGATTGGCTGCATCACCTTGAAAGACTGAGGTGAGGCCGAGTGGCCTGTAGTTCCCAAGATTCTCCTTGCCATTTTTAACACAGAAATGATACTTGTTTTCTTCCAGTCCTCAGGAATCTCTTCCAGTTGCAGTAACCTTTCAAAGACAGCTGAGTGTCCTTGCACTGAATTTGGCCAACTCCCTCAACACTCATGGTGCAGCCCAGGAGATCTCGAACTTGTGTAAATCCAGGTAAAATGTTTCCTAATCTGATCCTCTTACACCAAGGGTAAGTCTTGCACTAGACTTCCTCACTGATCTTGAGGGGCCTGGGGTTGCTGAAGGCTGGTCTCACCAGTAAAGACTAAGGTGAAGAAGGTATCCAGAATCTCGGCTTCTTTTGTGTCCTGCCCCATTCAGTACAACTCGAAGACCTCCAGTTGTCCTTGATACAGGTATAGAAACCTGCCATGTTGCTAGATTCAACCCTAGAGGGGCCCATGCTTTCCTAAATCTATGCCTACATAGTCAGGCAGTGTCTCTGTATTCCGGGAGATTCCTGGGTCATCTGTCCTTGCTTCCACCCTTCCTGACTTGAGCGTAGTCAGTTGGGGATGGCTATTTAAAAGAACTGCTGTTTCTTCTGCTACACACACAAGGCTGCTCTTCTGTAGTCTAATAGTTAAAAGGACTGACTCAAACCTGGCAGGGTTTTCAGCCTGCCAACAGTACTCTACCCACAGTCAAGCTGCTGACTAAATCCTGTTTCCTGTTTTCGTAATGCTGATAATTAAAACTACTTTCTCCAGTTATTTCTTCCCCTTTAAACTGATATTATCACCTGGATAGATTAATAGTGTGGTATCTTAGAGAAAGGCCAAAGTTCCTTTCCCCTTTATAGACCGCCTGGGTTGTGATAGGGTGGAAGGGCACACAGTGAAGTGTAGTGTACTTGCTTACATTTGCCCTCCTTTATAGAAACAGGGCTTTACTGGTAAGGGTGCTCCACTGGTTTCCTGCAATGCAAGTGGTTCAGTATTGCAGTAAAACTGTGGCTGGTGTGCTGTTTGTGGTCCTCAAGTTCCCAGTACAGTGAGGTTTCTCTGGGGTTGGCAATTTCCTTCTCCTCTGTGCAAGAGGAAGGAAAAATTGCACTTAACTTGTTCAGATATATCAACATAGCTGCCTTGATGCCATTACTTTTTTTTAGCTTTACCATCTGGCAAATCTGAAAGTAATTATAATACTGTAGGTAAAAGCTATGTAGGTCTTATTTCTACTTAACTGTTGGAAGTAGGGCTATCTTTTGAGCTAAATTTCAGTGTTGCAAGGCTTTTATAATTGCTTTAATGGGTGCTTCCAATTTAATCTTACTGATTATTGAAAACACACATAAAATACATATAGGTATGCGTGCGCAGGAGACAGCACACTGATTAAAAATGACATTTTTATCTTGTATGTTCCTTGGAAACAACTCCACTAAGATTTGTGTGTTTATTTCCTGCAGAGAGCAACTGTCAAGGTAGGTGCTTAGCTCCAGCGACCCTTTAGGCTGTGGCTTGGCTGCCTGAGCTGGGGTTTCAGTATAGCAGAGACTCCAGGCTGTTGTGGCTGGGAAGAGAGCTGCTCTGGGCACTAAGGTGGGAAGAAAAGCGCCAAAAGTCTGAACTCAGGCTTAAAAGAGCCCAGCTGAAAAACTATAGGGAACATGTTTCTTCTCCAGTTACTAGGGATAGTAATTGACAGTGAGCTAGTTAGTTGCTAGAAACACTTCAGCGACAAGCTAAAAAGAAAGACAAGCCAGTGAGTTGCAAGTGTTTTAATGAGTTTAGTGTTGTCAGTGTCATGCCAGCCCGCAGGATTTACTGGCATACCTAACTCTTGGTACCTTTTTTATTCCTTAAATCTCTCAAATTGAAAGGAGGGTGGGGGTGAAAGGGGAGCTGTATTTAGCTGCAGGCACCACATTGTACCACAGCTATTTTGTTTTGTTTTAACTGAATATTTCACACAAACCATAACCTTTCATTAGGCATCTGGGCTAGAGGGTCCTTTTGAAATATCTGTGAAAATAAAAGCAAGAGAGCAGAGAAGGAAGGAGCTCAGCAGAGCCTCCTGTTAGGAAGTTCTTCGAACTCTAAGTTGCTTTAGTGATGCTAAGTCTCAGAGCCATGCCGACAGCTTCCATGCAGTTTCTTCCATGAAGCAGTAAGCAACAGGTAAGGATTTGCACTATGGCTTTCAGAGTCTTTCTCTAACTTCTAAAGAGGGTTTTCTGATAGGAGTCAAATCTTACACTCGCATCTTATGTAGAAGAGAACTATCTATGAAGAAAACAAAGGGGAAAAAAACTTCTTTCTATTCTCCAAAAAAATGAAGTAAATGTAAACAGGAACTAGCTTTACCTAGATGATACCCCTCAAATTAAGAAAACAAGTCTGAAGATTAACATGTGTGTTTTGGAAGGGCATTGTTGCAGTGATCTGTAGTATTAAGTGATGGGTTATTTATACAATTAAAGCATATACTTTAATCTTGATTCTCATTGTTCTGTACTCTGTGCTCCAGTGCCCAAACTTAAGTCTGGAAAAACAAGCTCTGCTTAAACCATCCCAACACTGCAAATCTGATAAGAGTAGCTACTGGCCATTCAAAGAGAAAATATTAGTAAGGACAAAGCTTATCTTTGACACATCTGGCAAGAAAGCTGTTGCTATGCTGGTTCGATGCCCTGTCCTCGTGGGAAAGTACTGCTTTGTGCTCCTTGACTGGAACTTCCTGAATCTTTATTAAAGGCTTCCCAAGGTCTAAAAATCTGACTTACTCCAACTTTATAGTTGGGTTCACTTTTTTCCAGTGAGTTTGGTGACTGGACCCGTTCCTCAAAGAAGAAATTATCCCCAGCGCAGGTCCTGCTGGAGGGCTCGGACGCTTTCTCCGCTGGGACACTGCGTGCGACAGAGCTGTGTTTTGTTTAGCTCCATGTTGAAGGCGTTAAGGGAGGTGGGCATGGTAAGTTAACGATTACCATCAGCTTTCCTCAAACACGGGCTTCTCTGGGCAGAGCTGTCAGCTTTGTTGTGGCTTTCAGAAGTCAATATGAGGCCAGCTGGAAGTTAAAATCTTGGATACTGCCAATACAAAGCTGTATTTCAGACTGTCACCAAGAAGCCCCCCGGAAAGCTTTAATCAGTACCACTTATTGTCAGGGGTCAGCACGTGCTCCTCAGGATTTGTGTCCTGACTTTGTTCACTGAACTGCTCGCTGCTAGATCCATATGCTTCATTCGATGCCATCAGGGCTAAACATCTGTGTGTGCCACAGTGGCTGTCAGGAGTGTAGGCTGCACAGGGCTGTAAAGGGTCTTCCTGTGGCAGTTTCAGTTGCAGGATCTTGTTTCTTCCCTTTATCAGTCTCTCTATATGAGTTATTTTCCATGCTGTGATGAAGTACTGCAGGACTTGCTCCCATTTGCCCCCCTCTATCCCTTAAAGGAGAGAGTGAAGTGGTCATACTGCATTTTTGTTTTTGACAGGTAAACACTTGATATCAAGTTTCCTCCTTCAAATCTCATCTTGCTGGAAACTGCCCTGTTTGTCAGCAAACATGGTAGAGGAGTATTCCTTAAAAAGCACCTGGGTAAACTAGCTCTGAGAGCTCTTCCAAGAGCACAGTCCTCCAGTTCTTCCCAGGATTAAGATGAAAACATTGGTTTTATTATCTCTGCCTCCTGTGCTTGTTCAGTAAGGGCTCTAGGGTCTGACTTGCCCTCCTGCTTGTGTACTTGTGTGTGTCCTATATCATAATGCAAGATAGCAGCATGTGCTTGTTTGCCAAACAACATCCCCAGATACTAGAGTATGTCCTGGTCATCTTTCGTCTTCACGTTTCTTCCCTTCCTGTTCTGAACCTCTTTGTTCAGGTCAAAAAAACATTTCTCTTTGCTCTCTGGGGCATCTAAGCCAGATCAGCACTTCAGTGACACTGGATACTCAGATAAAGGTTAAAATCTATGACCCAGTTAAATCTACTGCTGCTACTAGAGCACGAGCCGGAAAAACTGATGCAGGGTATGTTTGCAGTGCTCTGACACAAAGCTGTGTGGCTCCAGGAGAAAGCAGTTTAGTTTGGACTGGCTTAGCAAACTGTTCCATCTGTAGTCTGATATAAATCTGCCTTCTTGGATTGGGGATGACTTCTGGTTATATGCTGTATTCACAAAGGGCTCCTGCTCATGGTTTGTATCCTGGCTGGTGCTTTGCTATGTAGAGGGTCAGAGCTCAGGTTCTAAAAACAAAGCTTTAAACAAAGCATTGCGTATGTGCTCCTTAACAAGGTGCTGTTTAGTGTTTAAAAGTGGGTTATGCTGTTCCTGTGCATGCAGCTGTGGAATGCTTCTGAGGACAGTTAAGTTCTTGTAATGAGCAATATTCTTGTAACAAACTCCTTGCAGATGGACATAACTTGCAGAGCTAGAAGACAGTAATTAAAGACTTGATTAAAACCCCGGCTTTTTTTTTGTTTTTGTTTCCTTTCTTTTATTTTTCCTTCCTTTTTCTGTCATTTGTGATAAAAGAAAAAAAACACTACATATTTTCAGAAATGCTTAGAAATCTTTGTATGTTAAAGAAAGAATGGAAGTGAGTCTGGATTCTTTTTCTCTTCTGCTGAAGAAGGGAAAACTTGTTCTGCTGAGGGATCCAAATCCAAGCCAGCCCCAATAGTGAAAACTTGCTTGCCTTCCACAGCTCACAAGCCTTCTCTGCTCTCTCCACAGCTGTTAACTAATCTCACTGGGCAGTTGCCAGAGGGACTTCTTGCTTTTTGCAGGGACTCTTGAGTTGTGTAAACATATCTGGAAGCTAACCTTGTATCTGGGACTTTCTCACAATAAAACGGCTAATCTCATGGATGTGCTGAAATACCTTAAAATGGAAAAAGATAGCATGCCATGTTAAAGGAGCTAAAAGAGGAAACAAACACCCTATTCCTTCTTCTCATTTCACTTCTGTTAAAAGCATATGGAGAAGCATGTGCCATAGCCATAGAATTTATAAGCCAAAGGCAGTATGTTTTATCTCTGTGTATTTTTCCTAATCAATGCCTGTTCCAAATAACTTAACCCACTTCTTCTGCCAAGCAGCCAGCTTTTAGAAATCTTCTGGCTTTTGTGCACAGAGTAGCTCAGAAATGCTGCTGATCTCTAATACTGACAGGCCATCTTAACTGCTGTTAAAACATATACTAGAGGCCACTAATTATACACTCTTTCAGAGTATAACCTGAACTACATTTAGTGTTGGCTGGTAGTGTGAAGTTCCCCCTTTCAGACTGAGAAAAGAGGCAGGACTCTGAGACTTGGTGAGAAGATGGACATACAGGCAGGCTGTGTAAGCAGCTGGTCTGGCTAGTTCTTGGCACCCTCCTCTGATGCTTCTGCATGGAGAGTATGGCCAAAACTGAGCCATTTCACAGTTCAGTCCCTGAAGACTTTTGCAACAGGGTTAGGAGATCAGTTGTTGCTCTTGCTGCAAACCTGCTGTTTGCAGGAAGCTTGTCTGTGCACTCATTCCTGCTCCAATTAGCTCAACTGTTGTGACTTGCAGGAAAACAAACCACAAAGTAAAATAATGCATCCGATGAATCTTGGCTCTCAGCTCAAGGGAAGAGGTGGGAACCCCCTGAGCCCTGTTAAGGCTTGGAAAGTGCTTGTCTGTCACAAAGTGTCTCTCTGAAACAGCTCCGATGTTGCTCTGAGCCAAATGGACTGTAGTGCAAGGAAACACTGATCAAACCTGATACCCTTGTGAGCAAGGCTGCTTTCCAAGTCTCAGGTGGTACCAAGCTGCATGCACTGAGATCAGCCCTACGTCTGAAATACCTGTGCTTCCAGGCACTCAGGTGTCTGTCTCTGGCCAGTGCTGACCTCCAGGGCAGGGTGTTAGTGATGAACTGCAGGACAGAGTCATGAGACTCTTGGCTTAGCAATATGCTTGTACTCTGATAACTATTTAAAATATCCTGAGAGCAAATTGATAGTCTTTATCTAGTCAGACCTCAAAAGTGACATGCCAGTTACCTGAGTAGATCCTGTGTTGTTGCTGGAAGTGCAGAACTGAGGCGTGGACCAGTCAAGATGTGCAAGTTGCATTGGAATCAGGGGGCTTTTAATCCATCAGTGCAAGACTTGTTCTATGATACCAACGAACTAAGAATCCATGCTTGTGTGATGAACAGGTGGCATCTTTACTCCTCCATATAATCACAGAATTACAGAATGGCTGGCGTTGGAAGGGACCTCTGGAGATCACCTAGTCCAGTCCCCTGCTCCAGCAGGGACACCCAGAGCACGTGGCACAGGGTGGCATCCAGGCGGGTTTGGAAGATCTCCAGAGAAGGAGACTCCACAGCCTCTCTGGGCAGCCTGTTCCAGGGCTCTGTCACCCTCACAGTCAGGAAGTTCTTCCTCACATGGAGATGGAACTGCCTGTGTTTCAACTTGTCTCCATTACCCCTTGTCCTGTCACTGGCCACCACCGAGAAGAGTTTGGCTCCATCCTCCCTACATCCTCCCCTCAGGTACTTGAACATGTTGATCAGATCCCTCACTCTTCTCCAGACTAAACAGGCCCAGCTCGCTTAGTCTTTCTTCATACGACAGATGCTCCAGTCCCTTAATCATCTCTGTCACTCTATGCTGGACCCTCTCTAGAAGCTCCACGTCCATCTTGTACTGAGGTGTCCAGACCTGCACCCAATACTCCAGGTGCGGCCTCACCAGAGCTGAGGAGAGGGGCAGGATCCCCTCCCGTGACCTCTTGGCAACGCTCCTCCTGATGCTGCCAGGATCCCATTGGCCTTCTTGGCCACGAGGGCACACTGCTGCCTCATGGTTAACTTGTTGTAAGCCAGGATTCCCAAATCCCTCTCCGCGGAGCTGCCTTTTAGCAGGTCAACCCCTAATCTGTCCTGGTGCCTGGGGTTGTTCCTCCCCAGGTGCAGGACCCTGCACTTGTCCTTGTTGAACCTCATGAGGTTCCTCTCTGCCCAACTCTCCATCCTGTCCAGGTTCCTCCCAAGGGCAGCGCAGCCCCTGGGAGTGTCGGCCACTCCTCCCAGTTTGGTGTCATCTGCAAACTTGCTGAGGGTGCCCTCGTCCAAGTCATTGATGAACAAGTTGAACAGCACTGGACCCAGTACTGACCCCTGCAAGACACCCCTGGCCACAGGCCTCCAACCAGACTCGGCCCCATTTATCACCACCCTCTGAGCTCTGCCATATAAAAAAGCAAGCAGACTTGCTTCTGATTTGAGTTTAGTCTTCAGTGCTCTTAGAATAGCCTCAGCCTTGCTCTCTGATTCTAGCCGATTAATACAGTGGGTGATGCAGACACCGGAGGGTGTAAGTCTGCCCCTCTGACTATGCCTGCACACACCGGGCTCTCTCTGCTGCTGCTGGAGGGGGCTACCCTGATCTGCTGTGCATGTGATAACATCCCCTTTCTTTGGAGGCTAAGTCTGGCTTCAGAAGTTAGTTCTCACAGCCTTTGTCAAACTGCTGTTTAGCACAGTTCCGATTTGGGGTCAATGTACAAATGATGTGCTGCTGCTTTCCTGGGAACAAATAGGGAAGAGGCCTTTCTGATTTTCAGCTAAATGTTACCTGCCCGGCAAGACTGTCTTCTCTTCCTGTGCTCTACCTCTGCTTCTGTGCTTTCTGTCTGGGTACTTCTGTCACTGTTTCCAGTATGTGGAATCACATATCTACTGAAGCGTTGTGTGGGGGAACTTCAGTGTGACTGACATGTAGTAACCATAATTATGATGCTGGTGTTTTAAAAGCAGAGTATGTATTACAAGGAAGCATGTTCCTTTTTGTCCCTTGCCTTCCATCTGAAGAGGTGGCTCAGTATTTAAAACTTTTCTGTAGTGGGTGTTGGATAATCTTGTGCAGATTGATATTTTTACTATGTAAATACTTCAGCGGGTATAATGCCTGCTACTGTACCATACTGTACAATAATTTACCATAGTACCTTAATATGGTACTGTGCTGCCTGTGACACAAGTGTTGCAGGTGAACTAGAGATTGAAAATGTTTTTTTTTTTTTCTTTTTTTTCTTCTCACACAAAACTGACCAATACTGATCAGGTCAGAAGTAAAACTGATGTGAAACTACCTGATGTCAAAATTTGATGAGATTAGATTACTTATTCCTCTTGAACAGGCCTGTAAAAGCTGAGATGGTGATGAAAGTTTTTAACAGGATTCTGAGAGAGTATTCATATTTAAAACTATTTAGTTTTCCAATTACCAGCTGCAATTTTGCTGTGACTTATTATCTTGTACTAGAGATACAAAGATAAGACTTTCCAAGAAGCTATGGTGTACAGTCATTGCCCTCTTGACCTGATTGTAGCTGGGGCTATTTTTCCTTGAGAAATGGCTGGCTAAAAGGAGCAAAATGCCTTGAAGAGGAAGAATAAGGGTCCAGCACTTTCATTTCTAGAAATGAAGCAGCAAGTAGTAGGCTTAAGTAAATAGCAGTTGCTTAAGCAGATTAGAACCTCAGATGGATAATGGAGGAGAGGAATAATTGGAGTTAAGTGTCCCACTTGCCTCTACTTACAGTTCTTGTTCTTGGGAACTTCACTGACCTCTTTCATGAGTTACTGCCAAGTAGTTCGGCAGCCTTGCTAAGGAAAGGCAAGTGATAGTTAACATTGAATTTTTAGTAGCCATGGTATAGTGTAACGGCTCTCAACTCAGCAGGAGACTACATGATCTTCACTTGAATGTATGCCAAAGCCTACAGAATTGTAGACCACTTTTTCAGCCTTTAGGGGTTGAACACTTAATGTCTTCCCTGGTGCGTACTACTCTATTGGGGTGAATCGTGGGGGAAAGGCTGGCTTAACTGTAGCTGCCTTCCAGAAGAGTGAACACCAAGTAATTGAAGTTTTCCTTTATGGTGGTTCCAAGCTGCTCTGTAAAGCTGGAGTTTTGGAAAATCTCCTGGGGCATGGAGGAAGAAGATGAGATCAGCTGGAAACTTCCCAACTCATTTTGCGTCTCACATGCAGACCTCAAGTTTATAAGCTTCAGCTGTATTTTAAACTTGGATGAAGTGGAATTCCTGATAGATTTAGTGTCTGTTTCTGGGCAGGCTAGCCAGTTAAAGTGCTTGGACTGCATAATCCAAGGAAAGAATGTGAAGCTGCTTCCTTACTAGATAGCAACCTGCACAGTTAGCAAGACTGAAGCATTTTCAATAAAACCAGTTAGCTTGTACCCTCCCTGCACTGTAGGAAACAATCCTTACTGCTAGACTCATCTGATGTTACGTGTCTATAAACTTAGATGTCTTTGAGTGCTGCGACCTTTGGGAATTCTCGCAAAGCCTGTGCAGAGCAGTACAGCAACCTATGGGTACTCAGAGGACTGAAGTATTTGGCCAGTGGATCAGCAACATGAAGGTCCGAATGTTGTACTATGTTGTTTCTGTGGTTGGTTATCACTTGGTGAAGAGGATCCACTGAATGTCTAGTAAGACCAAGATCACAAAGTTACTTGCCTGGCCCAAAGAGATGAGGAAGTTCAAAGGACAAAGATCTTTGCTCTGTTGAGAAAGCTTTAAGACATGAGGGAATCTTGAATACCCTCTGAGATGTGACGAGTCTGCCCTTCACTCCATCCCCTGGCTACCAGAGCGGCCACGTCCTCCCCGCGTGGGCCGGCTCGGTCCATGGCAGGCTGGCTGCCGTGAGCAGCAGGGGCAGTGAGGACAGGGCAGCCCTTCTGCCGTGGCACCCAGCACTGCTGTCCGTGAAGTTTTGCAGGAGTAGGTGCCTGCTAGAACTTGGGCTGCTAACAGATCTCTGTTAGTGCAGCTGGGTAATTAGAACAGTTGATGAGCAGCAACTTGGCGCCATAAAGATGCAGTCAATGCATGAGTCCCCGGGATTGAAGTCAGACACTTTGTTATATAAAGCAATTAGTATTAGTCAACAGTAATATTACAGATGCTCATGAATGTGTTAACGAAACTGAGAGACAGAAATGCAGATGGCAGTAGGTCTCCTGCCAGGCTCTGCAGGACCTACTGCTCTTCCTGTTGTAAAAGCGAACGAGAACAGAAGATGCTGTCTTGCTTCCCCGGTTGCAAAAAACCCTGCAAAGTCCCAAAAAAGAAATGAAAGAAAAGCAGTGCTAACTAAGATGGCAAAGCAGGGCTGTGTTGAAAGGATTAAAGTCTGAGACAAGTTGCTATCTCATCTGCCCCCCTCTTTCTAGCAGTAGCATTAGCCTTTAGCAAGCTGATCCTGCCTGTCCCTGAGGGGCAGCTATCAGCATTATTCCTTATCTCAGCTAGCAGCTAGCTGGGAAGCTCCACCTATTAAGAGGGACAAACAGCTTGGCCTTGTGCTGCTGCAAACTGGCCAGGTAGCAGGGCATGAAGACTGGGCTGGGGAGGGGGAGTTCTGCCTTCACAGATAAGGCAGTGTATCGCAGAAGTAGTTTAAATGCATGTTTCCCATGTCCTTCCCCCAGGCCCGGCTCGTCCTTGCGCTCACAAGCAGAGTTGGCCTTGGAGTTGGCCTAGAGCTTCATCTAGACGTGGGGTGTTTTTTTCAAGGCTGAGATCAGGCAAAACTTTATCACAGCTTTTATTTTAGCACCTGCAGTGCTCAGATACACTGAACCTGTGAAGTCATGAATGCTCCAGTGGATTGGTGTGGTTACAAGCCTTCACAAATCTGGCCTGCTGAAAAGGTGCAAGGCAGGCTGGTACGGAATTGCCATCTCCCTAAAGAACTGTGAGGAATGTCACCAACTTCATGCAAGTGGTTGCAAACTTCCTTCTGTAGTCCTTCCTCCAGTTTTAACCTTGGTGTGGAGTTTTCATACTGCAGGCAGATTCCTTCTATATTTAAGCATATATATATATATATATATATATATATTTTTGGAAAGGTTTTGTTACAGTCTTTTGAGACCTTCTCAATAATCAGGCTTAAACTGTTTCCACAAGTTAATTCATTTCCATACGGGAAGCTTTGAGCTTGACTCACTGTGGTTCTGGCTCAGCTCCTTTTATATTAATGGCTATAGCACATGGACATTGAAGAGCTGTCTGCTCCTTCTGGAAACAGAAACAGGTTTGTCTACTACTGCAGTGTCCAAGGATTTTCTTTGCTCTTAACTGTGTTCAGCCAAACTCCCTCCATCTAGTTAAACTAACTAATTTCTACACGCATCTTCTGTTCCTAATTTTATACTGGCTTCTGCTGATTCTGTTTGCGTAACTAACAGAGCTTTCCCCTATCTCCTGAGTTGGAGGAACATCGCATCTTCCTCTTAAACAGGCTTCTGCTGTGTTGAATCACAGCCAGGTGCTGCTTATGTAGTTTAGCCTGTCAACCTCACATATGAGCTGGCAGGCTTTGTTGTGCTCATCCTGCTCCTTAATACTCCTGGAGTATTTGAGTGCCTATCATCTAAATCTTGCTCATTTGTCAATTAAACCTGAAATGCCTCTCGTGGGTTGGTAACCACATCTGAGTGCTAGGTGGAAGACGGCACCGAAGCTCTCAGCAGGGAACAGTCCAGGTGTGGTGGCCTCCAGGCTGCTTTGAACTCTGCACAGAGTTGTGGAGTCTGAGGAAGGGATTGGGTTTGCTCCTTAGTTACTGGTAGCCTTGGTGCTGTTTTCCAGAGACCCATGCTTATTAAGAAAGCCAAAGCAACCTATGTTTTGGGAGGACAAGTATGGAAGGTGCAGACTTATGTAGTTATGGCATCCAACCTTGCGTTTGCCCAGGCTCTCTTAATGCACTTGAGACATTATATGACAGTTGTTTAGATGACTCCTTTCACAAAATCCTCCCTACTTCGTAAGGCAATCCCAAAATTGAAGAGGTAGCGCCGTCCTACTGGAGTCGAATGAGCAGCATCCTGTCTGCAAGCTCCCAGTAGTCTCAGGATAGGAACTTGGTAAAGGGTAATAGAAATTTACCCTCTTTCTTAGACATTTCAAATGCAGACATTCATAAGTACCATTAACTTCAAGATCTGGTCTGTAATTCTGAATCCTTGACTTGAAGCACAACGGAGGACTTCTTTTGAAGATGGGGAATACGCTTGTCTCACTGGAATGCAAACCACAATTGCATGAAAATGGACAAACAAGATTTTATCCAAACATCATTGCCCTGCTAAAATGACATGTTTCATTTAACCACTTTAAAAGACTGTACAAAGCTGGGGCTAAATAGTAGTTCTGGAACTGAAACATGCTCCTTAATGTGCTGCTTAACTACAGTCAAGTTTCTCTAAGTCCACAACTGAGGAATCTTTACCCTTTCAAGGGAAACACTGTGAAGATAATCTCTTCTGGTGCCACTGCTAGAAAAACAACCAAAAGCCCTCTCGAATCCGAAAGGAGGAGCTTGGGTCTCTGGCACTTTCTAGCACTTGTGTCAGATGTTCCTATGTGTTATACAACTTGTCACATGCTCTCAGCTAGCTCGGCTACAAAACCACAGCAGGGAGCACATGTGAAATTGCAGAGATACTTAATGTAAAGTGAAGTAGCCACTAGCTGTATAGAGTAGTTGGTTTATTTCAAAGTGTAAGACCTGAAGGTGTGGAAATGTACCAAGTTTGATGCAAGCTTTTTAGCTGTTGAGTCATTTCCAGGGGATTAGACTTCCCAAACACTTCAGTTGTGTGCCTCTTAAAAGAGCCATTTGCTAGGTTTCCTAGCCCTTCCTTCCCTACCTACTGCGTGATGCCCTTGGAGCTGTGAGGACAAGAAGACTACACTCTTGTGGCTCTTTTCTCTCAAGCAATGGTTGTAATGTTCTTTGCCTTCATTTCAGGAAAAAGTAGAAAAATTTAATGTTCAAACCCCAGTAGCTTTCCGAGTAATTGCTCAGAAAAAAAAAAGGGTGATCATTGCAGCTGTTAAAAAGAAAAAAAGTATATGCCAACAAGTGTATCTTGTTGGTGGCATCTTTCAGAGTACTGTACTTTGTAGTCCATATGTGCATTTGTTAATCCTTCTTTTCTTTTCCATACAGGACCTCAGCCTGCCCAATGGCACACCTGTTGACACTTCTAGCCCAGCCTCCTCCTCTTCTCTTCTCAACAGACTGCAGCTGGATGATGATTTGGATGGGGAAACTAGAGACCTCTTTGTTACTGTTGATGATCCCAAAAAACATGTGTGCACAATGGAGACATACATCACATACAGGGTTACAACAAAGGTACAATAATGTTCTCCTTTCCTAGTGTTTTTTTGATTTGGAAAAAAAAACAAAAACCAAATCAAACAACCAAACACAAACTTAAGGTATGTTCTGGATTTCTGTGCCCTCCCTGTGTTTTGTCTTAAGGAGAAGACCTTAATGTTTGATTACCTTCTTCATGTTTGAGGTGTGACTTCTCTAAGCAGAACTGTTTGGGACAACTTTGGTATATGAAATTGGGCAGTATTCTAATGCATCAGTTTAGATCTTCTTTTTGATTCTGAGAGAACTGATTGTAGATTTTACAAAACCAGCTTCTTTCATTGCTTTTAAGTGAAAAAAGGTTAATCTAACAATCTGACACCTGTTTAGTTTGAGTTATCTTTCCTGAAGGGAAGTGCTTCACTGTTACCTGTCTCATGGTCTGGTTCTTTTCTGAAACTCTTAAAGCTTTTTGCTTTCACAGCACTTCAGTAGTAGCCTCATACCCAAAACAGTCTTGATGCTTGCCTGTAAACCAGGCAAGGGTTTCATAGGGTCATTGGTATAGAAGGCTACATAACTGCTGTTTAACACTGAGTAAAAGTAGCTTAAGAATGCTCTGCCTGCCAAAAAAGGTATGCTGGAGCTCTTTCTGCATGTGCTCTGGCTCAATGATTAATTCAATCTAATTACATTAATAGGAGAAGTGATCTGGAAAGTCCGCTGCCCTCACAACTGGAACTTAATTTTTGCTAACTAGTTCTTCTCATCAGCAGCAGTTTCTAGGTGATGTTGACAGTTGGTTTGGGAGCTTGTAGTTACCCAAAGGAAATACTATTCAGTAGCTTTACTAAGGATATACCTGATGCACTTTTCTAGAAAGATTAACTGGTTCTGCTTTGGTCTTCTTAAAGACACTATGTCCAGGTGAGAATATTTTTCTCTGAACTAAGGGAGTTTCTCTAGGGCACAAATTACTTTCATGAAGTCTACTAAAATATTGAACTCTTATGCTGCAGAGGAGGAGACTGTGATTCCTTGAAAAGAAGCATCTACTTCCTAAAGCCATCTTAACATAGACTTGTTATTGTTTGTGGCTCTAAGTATCTTAGTCCACAAAAAATACTTTGCTGCTAGAAAACACTAAAAAGAATTGTAGGAAGCCTTTCTAGTAGGCCTACCTATCCTTAAGCCTTTGCATGATCAGAAACAGTAGGAAGTGTTTCTACCTTAGACTGAGATCTGATTATCCTGTCAAGACAGGGTATCAGTGCACAGAGACACCATACTTGTGTTGCATTTTAATGCTATGTTCATGGAAGGATTCCTCTTCCCTCTTGGAGCAGAACTGTGGAATGTGACTAAGGTATTTACTTTATTGGGTAACGGGTAACCGTTTAGAAAACTTCTTCTACTTTAACTATCTCCCCACATTGCTCTTTATGCTTGCCTTGTTCTGCCTTACAGTATACATATACATAGCATTACAACGCAACAATTAATTAGTTCTTATCAACCACTGTCAGGATAAATGTTGATATATGCACCTCTGCATTTTGGGTCACTAAGTTCTGCAGCAAACTTTGCTCCTGTCGTCTCTGTGAGGCCATGCCTTCCCTCCTCCTCAAAATCCAGCGTGAGAGTTTTACTCCATCTAGTCAAAGAGCTTGCTCCACATCTAAATAATTTTTGCTTTTGGATTTGCTAAGCTGGGGAGGGGAGACCCACAACCCGGTCTAGTGAACAAGAGAGCAGAACTAGGAGGAGGAAATACCTTCACATCATCATCCCTGGCTAGCTTTCGGTTTGCCTGTCAGCTATTTGCTGAAAGACAAGAATCTTGCACAAGACCAAATCATGACGGTGTTTGCCTCAAGTCAAAACCTTTCCAAACATACAGGAAAAAGTGTGTGTATCTGTGCATGCTTTTGGACAACTGAAACTGAGGCAGGAATATTGTGGTGCTGGTCTAGCAGACCTGTGCTAATGCCTTCAATGAATCACTACCAATTCCTTATTTTTAGAAGGTTAAGATCTGTCACATAAACTTTTTTTTTTTTAAGGGAATAGAATATGTCCTTGAAGGATGACATTTAAGAATTCTAGTAAAAAAACAAGAGACATCCAACTTCATTAAAAAAATCATAATTCACTTGCCATCCCTGGACTATGGCAAGACTCTTTTCCCTCTGTGTGCAGTCTGGAAAAAAAATCAACTAATCAACTTAGCACTAAATATGCTAAGCCAAGGAACAGTTTGATCAGGGTCCCAAATTCTTTCAGCATTAGTGGGATGTAGTATAACCCTGAAGGGTGCTTAAGTTTTCCAAACAGTCTTTGAAAAGCTTATTTGTTACCTGGAGTTGACAGCTCATATTGCAAACACTGAAATGCTGATGACTACGGTGTGCTTTTGTGTTGGTCTTTGTGAGGACCGGTGCCTGATACATGGAAACTTGCTTGTGATACAGAAGCAGCAGGGATGCTGAGTGATTACTAGGAAGTTGGAAGAAGCCCTTTTGCACAATTTGAACCCTTCCTCCTTGCTTATGAACTAAACTGTCTGGGTTGGTTTCCTTAGTGGTTGGCATAATATGGGTTGATAATGCTAGTTAGTTTCTCAAAGCTGGGACATTTGCACCTTCTTCCACATGCTACATGGTGAGACCCTGTAGAGTATACAGATCCAGATTACTCTTGCCTGCTGAGTATATGGACTCTTTTAAGAGTTCCTAGCCCAGTGACAACCAGTGCACAACAGCTCTCCTTACTGCTGAACGGGTACAAGTTATTTTTCTTTGCTTTTTTGTTTAGGTTTCCTTCTGCCAATCTGAAGTACACCTTCCATGTTAGCAGAACAGAGCAGCCAGAACTCCTGACCGATTTAGGTTGTCTACATCTGTATGAACTGTCTTGTTCTTGGTATAGAGTACCACTGTTCAGTCTCTTAATGAGACTGAATGAAATGTTTTACTTGAAGTCTCGGTAATTTCACTTGTGCTGTGGCACTCCACCACCGTAAAGAAGCTGGTTCCTCTATGAGATTTAGTTGGCTGAATCACAAATGTGCGCTGGATATTTGTATTGGTAGTTCATCGTCTGCAAACGTAATGCATGGTCATCAATGGAGCAGTTATGTTAATCTGTTGATTTCAGACTATATGCATAAACACACACTGTAATCTATATACTACAGTTACCGGGTGAGAAGAGTGTTGAGGTGAACCTGGCTTCTTTCTTTCTGTCTCTGCCTTCGTTTTCCAGAAACTGAGCTATTGCATAGGTTATATCATATGGCGTGCGTATCATATGTAACAGAAGTACTGTTCTGTAAACAGCAGCATATTAAGGCAACTTGTTTCCCTCTAAAAGGAAACTCCTGATGTAAAGCATGCATAAACCCTCACTGGAGTGGCTGAGTAGCATGGGGTACCTGAGGAGTGGGAGCCAACCAGATAATAACTGAAGAGGCAGGAAGCATTTTAGGGCTACTGCCTGGTTCTCTTCAAATAGTGCTGTGAGGCAGTTGCCATCAGTCTGAAAGTAAATAGAAAACCTCACCTGGAATTTAGCAGAGAAAGCAGATGCTGAGAGGAGCAAAGAAACCTAGTCTGGGGTTTTATGGCTGTCCAGTGCTATAAGAGTGCTCCATAAAGTGCTGTAAATATCTAGTCTTCTGGCATGGCAGCAGCATTTTTACTGCACAGTGGTCTTGGTGATGCTGCAGGTGACTAAGTGTAGGACTCTAAGCTATCCCCTGAGCTGTGCTTCTCAGCGAGGCATAATTACGAGGAACATCTGCATTCTGATTAGGGGTATCACAGTTTCTGAGGCTTTAGCAGAGTCCCCTAGTTGGTGCTTCTTAGTGTTTTTAGTCCGTTGCAGTGTAAGGAGTACGTTAGCTTTCAAAGCTGTAAACTGTTCAAGGACTTGATCAGACATTTCCTAACAGTTTCTCAACATGTCTACCTTCTATCTTAAACCTGTAATGACAACTTTTAAAGAATGAAAACTTCCTTCAAGGTTTAACTTAATATATGCCAATTTTCAGATGCCAGAACAAAAAGAGTAATGTAAACGGACTTGTTTCTTCCTCTCAGAAATCAGTAAACATGGCCCTTTGGCAGGCATAAACCATTGCTAGGTCTTAATCTCTTGGCCTTGTAGAAATGAAATAACCCTTGCTTTTGAAAATACAGCACGGTTCTGAAACATTCTTCCCCCACAGTTAATCTTCTCCATGAATAAACAAGTCATGAAAAATCTCTGCTTTTAATTCTTGATTGCTAAAATAAGCTTATCCTTGGAATGAAGGCCTCATACAGCTTCTTCCCCTCAACATTGTAACTATAAAGAGTTTAACAGGGTATGCAATACTGTTTTTTTGGTGGCGGTGGTGTTTTTTTTTCTTTTTCCTCTACTATCTTTTGGGATGTTTATTTGAGAAGAACGTGTGATGAAGTACCATTGAACCTTTAGAAGACATCAGCTCTAAGTCATTTTTCTTATTGCTGGCTTTTCTGTTGCTTGAAAGGCCTGAAGGATCTGTCTCCATTGCTGCAAACCAAAATGTGAGGGTGCAGTCCCAGTTCAAGGTTGTCTGGCCTCGGTGTTGTTCATGATGGTTTCGCCACGTTCAGCAATAAACTTTGAAGTGAAAAATGTTTGTGCTTTGTTGCTCCGAGGGGACCCTAGACATGTCCTGTTGTTGTTTTCCAGACCACACGAGCCGAATTTGATTTGCCAGAGTACTCTGTCCGCCGGCGGTACCAAGACTTCGACTGGCTCAGGAACAAGCTGGAGGAGTCTCAGCCCACGCATCTCATTCCCGTAGGTAGTAAGCAAGGATCTGCTGTTAAGGGCATTTGTGTCTTCAAAGGGTGGTATCTTGGTCATACAGCTATTTAGTTTTAAATACAGCACTCAGTTTAGTGCTGTTGCTGGGAAGAGCTGCTTGTTCTTGTTTGATTTTGAAGTTGAGATGTTTCTTGGGTGGCAGATCGCAGAGATGAGCCTTGGCAACCTCTTATATGAAAACCTGTTATATGCAGGTGACTGCTTTTGTCCTAGCACAAACAGAGCATGCTTGACTGTTTGCTCAATTCTTGAGCTTAAATTTCTAATTCTTTGCCCAATTCTTTGCCCAGTTCTTGTGTTTAGATTTCTATGAGGCTTATGAAAAGCTACACAGGTGCTGCAAGTCTTAGTCTCAGGCAGTGTGAAAGTTGGAAGGTGTGAAAGGTTTCTTTGGAGTTGATCCTAAACTACGCGATTTAAAACAATTTGCTTTAAGATCCCAGATTGTTAGAAGAGTTACAGTCTCTGGCTTGGCAGATTTTGCACCGGTTTTCAGTAGGCAAAGGTTTAGCTAATAAGACTATATAAACTACTCTGCTGGCCTGACAGCTGGCAGCCTGACAATCTAATGTGATGTGAAGAGATTGATATTGATGTTCTGCAGTTTATTTTCCTTCTGTTAGATGCAAAGGGCAAGAAGCCTGTGAGAATTGCCATTTAGCTATTCTGAATAATGAGATTCAGAAAGGCCCAAAGGAAGTGAGTTGCAGTGAAACATTGCAAGCAACATTGCTAAGATACCTTGACTAGGCTGTCTGGGATGGGTAGGGGAGCCCTTTTTCCTCCTCCGCTCCCTCAGCAAGGGCTAGGCCATGTGAGAAGTGTTCATTTAGATCGATCTAGAGAAACACTGAAGTCCTCAACCTCTACAGGACTTGCATTTAAATGGGTTCTGTAAGTGGTTTTCAGTCTCTCAAATATGCGAAATGTGACATCACTACGTGGCAACAAAAATATTTGATGGGAGGTGAGGAGAAGAGGATGGACTTGCTGGGAAAGATGTAGACATGAGGTTTATCTATTGACCTCTTCTAAAAGTCAGATGAAAAGAAAGCTGCCTGTGATCTGGTGTCCTGGGAGACTGCCAAGCAGTTGCCAGGTGTTTATTACCTGTTACCTGGCACGGTGTAGAGGCTCCTGCATGGACTTTTATGATTTAATGGCTGTAATGCTGTTCTTAACGAGTTGTATGTGTTTTGGGGTGCAGTGTAGCTGTATAAAACTTGATAGTCAGTGTTCTTCTTCCTTCCATCCATCCCTGTTTTCTCAGTAACTTGCCTCGTTCTAGCTAATCTATGCATGTCAGCAGGCTTCCACTCCTGCTTGAAGGCTGCGTGGCAGTTAGCTAGTGGTCTGGCAGTGCATGGTGATTCACAAGCAGGGAGTCAAACTTCGTGATGGCCTGGAAAGCCCTGAAAGCTGAGCTGCAAGTTTGACACAAGTGGGTCTGTTAGAGGACAAGGCACTGAAGGGCTTCTGTTATGGGAAACGTGGGAGCATAGTGTCACACTGACCCCCAAAGTGCTGCTGAAGTGTACAAAGAGAGCTGCAGTTCTCAGGCTGTCTGGGAACAAGTACAGTGTGATAGCAGTGGCCGAACTGCCTCTTAATCTCCTAAATATAACATTGTAGTGGTGGAGACTGCTGAATGGTTTACCTGAAAAGCAGGTGAGGAGCAGAGGATAATGCAAGGTCAGGTGCATTGTTGTGGAAGGGTGCTTCAGACCTGTGTAAGAGTATCTGTACGTATAATTGAAGATACTGTGATGCCTAGAGGCCTTCTGTCAAAGAAAATTCCTGGAGGGGGGCTGTTTTCCTAGCTTTGGTATGGTGACTGCCTAATATCTTCCTGTACAGAAGAACAGTACAGAGCTTGATAGCCTTAACTGAAACAGCTGTCTAAGATAAGCGTGGACCTGTTAATTTTCGGTTACTGAATTTTTAATTATCTAAGGCTTCTTTAAATTTGTTCTTTCAAACAGCAATAGAAATTTAGTCAGTGGTAGATCTGTTGTCTAGATTAGAAAGGTAAGCATAGTTTATGGTGATGTGGTATGAGATGGCTTTAGTGATAGCTAAAGCCATTTCTGACTGCAGTGAACACCACTGTTCCCATATCACAGCAGGGGAAATAGGCTGTTAAGCTGGAAAACCATTATGTAGAGAGGCAGCACACAGTAGAAGTGGGTTATCAGTTGCTAGCTGTGTATATTGATTACCTGGGATAGATCACCAAGGCCTCTTGAAGAAAAGAGTTACATTTTCTACTTAAAGCAGCTGCTTTGGTTTCTGGCCTCATACATCTTTTTCCACTTACCTGATTCTAAAATATGACCAAAACACAGTTGTCATCTGCAGCTACTGTGACTTGCAGGTAGTTCTGTGGCTTAGAGATCTACTAAAATGAGATGGAGTTGTGATGAAAGTAAAACTCGATTTTTATATGTAGCAGGTACTTGCATGTTCATTTCTGTTATTTATCCCTGTAGTGGAACAAGTGACTGTTGCTTTATAGACCTGTATTTTGGAGAAGGTTTGACATTAAAAAACTTCATTCTAGGCTTTTAGAGGGCAAATTAGTAACTGTTCTCCAGTGTCTTTACAGGATTGAAACACAGGCAGTTCCATCACCATGTGAGGAAGAACTTCTTTCCTGTGAGGGTGACAGAGCCCTGGAACAGGCTGCCCAGAGAGGCTGTGGAGTCTCCTTCTCTGGAGATCTTCCAAACCCACCTGGATGCCACCCTGTGCCCCGTGCTCTGGGTGTCCCTGCTGGAGCAGGGGGGTTGGACTAGATGGTCTCCAGATGTCCCTTCCAATCTCAACCGTTCTGTGATTCTGTGAAAACACGTGTTGAAGTGTAGACATTGGTACTAAGATGAGAATAAGAAGCATGTATAAAATGCAACCTGGATTATTAATAGTATTTAAAGTAACAGAGGCTCCTGCCTATGCATGAGGAGAAGTATTTCAGTGCATCAGTGCATCTCCTGTGTCTGGTTTGCTGGGTTTTGCCAAAGGCTAATTGTGATGTTGGCAGTAATGTTTTGTAAGTGCTTTGAAACAGTTTGAAGTACCTGAAGTAACAATATGAGGACTGTTAATTTTTGTAGAAGTCCACTCTTTTTTTTCAAGAGAAGCTTGTCTATATGCAGTTAGCTAAAATACTGTTAAATGTCAAAAGCCCCTGTAATAAAGGAATATCCTTCTGTTGGTCTGAAAGTGCTTGGACTCCAGTGATGGATGCCAAGCTGGCACACCAAGCAGTGCCAGCAGACTTGTGCTTGGCTGAATGAAATTCCTTTAAACCAATCTCCCAGCTTGTTGCTTTTCTCCTGTATATGGTGCTGAGGTTTCTAGAGTTCCAGATAAAGCTTACAAAGCACTGGGAAACAAGTTTGTGCCTCCCTGAAATCTACTACACCAAGCATTCCTCTTCTGAAGATACCTAATTAGGATGTGACTTAAACTGGTTTAACTAGAATAACAGATCTGAACGTGAAGCTTCATTGCAGTTAAGTTGCACTGGCTTTTTTATTCTTTCGAAGATGCTGAACATCTCACATCAGTTTGGTTGCCTTTGGGAAGGCTCCCATGTGCATAGTTCTCTCTGGATGATCTTAGTCATTAGGTTTTCCAGGTTTCCCTGGATAGAGCAGCTTTGTTTGAATGCCAGCTGAAGATGTGTCTGTGTTACTGTAGGGAACAGAGGGTAACCCTGCTAATGATGGCTTCTGCGTATGCAGGGGGGGTTGGACTGGATCTCCAAAGGTCCCTTCCCACCTTAATGATTCTGTGATTTTGAGAGGCAGCTTGGACACAGTTACACTGGAAATGCTTAGTGTAAGTAATGGCTGGGCTTTGCAGGTGTCTTTCTGCTGAAGCCAATCAGTGAAATGACCAGGAGTAATTTGGAATAGGGCTTCCATCCTCATTGGCATGGATAATACCTGTTACTAAACATAGCAGTGCAGTTACCATCAAGATGGGAGCTTGATTTGCTGTTACGTTTGCCAGTTACAGAAGCAATTGTCTGCTCTACTGAATCTTGTACATTCTCCTTGTCTTCTCTCACAGCCTCTTCCTGAGAAGTTTGTGGTGAAGGGTGTTGTTGATCGGTTTTCTGAAGAATTTGTGGAAACAAGGAGGAGAGCATTAGACAAATTCCTGAAAAGAATCACGGATCATCCAGTGCTTTCTTTTAATGAGCACTTCAATGTGTTTCTCACGGCCAAGGTAAGCCAGACACTTCTAAAACAAATCTCTGAGAAGGACTATAGAAAAATGGGCACTCTTG
Source organism: Tinamus guttatus (assembly GCF_059628265.1). NCBI lineage: Eukaryota > Metazoa > Chordata > Aves > Tinamiformes > Tinamidae > Tinamus > Tinamus guttatus. The sequence continues at coordinate 142,953 of NW_028289103.1, read as the reverse complement.
CAGTTTTACTTGAAATTAAGTTAAAACGGCATTAATAAAATGGTATTTGCTTTTCAGAACTTCCTCCTTATATAGGAAAAAGGTGTTGGGTGATGTTGTGTGTTGCCCAGATGTGACATAACCATACGGGTTCCCATCCATTAGAGCGCTGATTTCCAGATCATGAGTTCAGTTCTTCAGACTTGCTTATTTTGAATTCCTGTCTCTGGAATATGTTCCTCTGGTTCAAGAGGGGCCAGTATCAATACAGCAAATCATAGGCTGTGTTTAAAAAACAAAGATAATAAAAAAGAAAACAAAACAAAAACAATTGCTTTGGGGGAATAATGAAAAACAAGTGAAGGGGGATATGTCTTTTGGACAAAACTAAGGGTGAAAACTTTATTCTCATTTGTTCTTTGCCAACCGCATGCACATCTATTGCATAAAGTATCTATGAACTGTGCGGCTTTCCTTGGATATCATTCAAATTGCATTTTAAATAACACCAGGAGGACCTGCAGTCAGGACTGGATTTGACCTGATAAATGAGAAGAGCTATAAAAGCACTTCTCTCCAATATCACATTGCATTAGCTCACTAAAATGAAACACTTATTTTGATGAGCTGATTTCAGAATAATGCTGCACTCACTGGGGGGCTGAGATTCGAGTCTCCTCCCTCCCTCCCCACGCCTCTGCTCCCCAGTGGTGAACTTAATGGCTGAAGCCAGTCCAAAATGCAGAAGTTGATTAGTATCCTGCATTGCTCAGCATAGGAAGCACTGTTCTGCTTTTTGTTTCTCAAAGTGCAACTTTCTTCTTAACATGTCTTATCCCCTTCCTCCTCTGTTGCTCCCCTGTTCCTCCCCACTCCGTGCCCCAAGTGAGTGGTAAAGGCTTCATCCTTAGCTCCGTCTGGCTTTTGCCTTGAGTATGCAGAGTTTCTAATGAGCCTCTGGGTGAGGAGCAGTGGTGAGAGAAGCGCAGATAGCTTCATCTGGCTGTCTCTCGTGCTCTGTTGTATTAGGATTTCAGAATGACTTACTGTGAGGAATCGTGAGACCCCTCTCCTGTTTCAGTAGAGGAACCAAAGCCTCTCTCAGTACCCTTTGTGGACCAGTGTGATTTGTAGACCAGAAAGACTGGAATACTTGAATAGTGGCTCAACTGAAGGGTCTTTACATGATGCCTGCTCTCAGGTGTTTTCCATCAGTCGTAAGCCTGAAGGAACTACTGCATTTAAGAATAAACATTACCTGCTAACTTGTCCATTTCTGTTAATCAGACTTACCTTTGACTTGCATAAATGCTTGCAAAAAAATAGTAGAGCATCTGTTTTGAAGATGGCACCATACAATACCATGTATCAATTCTCAATCTCTGCATGTCTATTTGTCTTGCAAATCTTCATGTTGGATAGAAAAACCTCACTGACTCTTCAGCCTGCTTTGAGGTGCTAAATAGTGACCCCTGCTGGAAGGACTAGAGCACTAAATGGATGACTAATTGATTAGCTAATTAAAAACTTTGTTTTCTGATGTGCTGTCAAGATGAAATCCTCTAAAACCTGTAAGATGTCATTTAAAAAAGAAAAAAGAAAAAATAATATTTTTTCACAAGTTTTGAGTGTCATCCTGTCCGTACAAACGCATAAAGCTTTAGCAATAAAACTTAGGCTTATTGTGCAGGCTACTTCAGACCCATCCTGAGCTGCAGTGCCAGTTTTGCTGTGATGTGCTTTTTTCTGTCTTCCCCCACCTTCTATGTGGCCACACGGTTGAGGTGAATGGGTTGCTGAGCATCTGGGCTTGGCTCAGTGCACTGAGTAGCTCTGTACTAAGCTATCGAAGCCATATGAATTTGTGTTGGTATTTTGAACTATGACTTGTATGCCATCTCTAGCATAGTGTGAATGAATGGTGTGAAGAGACTTGGTGGGAACAAACCTGTGCTAATATCATTACTTCTCTGGTGACAGTGCAAGAACAAGAGAAATTCTGGCCGTGCACCAAGAAAGGCTGCTTAGTGCTCACTTATAATATCTTTCATGCTATTCTCAGACCCGAATATATCTGTCTAGGGCTTGTCTTGCAGCAGTGCCTAGATGTGCAACTTGTACAAAGTGAGCATGAGTACCAGGCTAAATGGTAGAATCTTTTGTCTTTGCAGCATTTTGTTTTGACTGAAGGGTGTTCTTCATTTGTTAATCTTTCAATATGCAAGTAGAATATTTCTAATTTTTTTATTTGTACTTTGTCAGGATCTTAATGCTTACAAAAAGCAAGGAATGGCATTGCTGACAAAGGTGGGGGAGTCTGTCAAGTATGTCACAGGAGGCTACAAACTAAGAAGTCGGCCCCTGGAGTTTGCAGCTATTGGAGAGTATCTAGACACGTTCTCTCTAAAGCTTGGTACCATTGACAGAATAGCACAGCGGATTATCAAGGAGCAGTTGGGTAAGGACATACGGCATTCTTTCAAAATACTTCACACTGAGTGCTCTGCGTCTTAACTCTGGTTGGTAACACAGCTGAGAATTCATACCCTTGAATCTGGCTGTAACCAGCTGCATGCACTGACACTGAAAATCTAAATCTATTGCCTCTTGCAGTTGTAATGGCAATTGTTTAACACAATGACTTATCTTAGCTCAGTTCTATAAAAAATGGCCTTGTCATTATACAGGCCTACTTTCTTACTGAAAGTGTCATTTCTGTAAAGACTTTTGGAGCATAGTCTAGATTCCAGCTTGAAGAGTCCAGATAGAATTATGGGAATGGGAAGATAACTTCACAGACTTGTCTTGACAAAGCCAACTTTTGCATATGTTTAAGAGGGAACTTTGTTTCCTGTACAGGTGTGTCTGTACAGGAGGCTTGTAGGAGCAGTCAGTGAAGCAGGAGATAGCTTGGACTAGTCACCTATGCACATGTGGAGCTCCAACTGTTAGCGTGCTACAAGACTTGTAGTAAGGACAAGATTTTGTCCTTGGCAGGGCTCGAGTTTGCTGTGCCTTGTAGTATGTTCCTACTGTCTGTGAGTGTTTGTGTAACACTGTACCGTGCTCTTTCTCTTTTTATCTGCTTTTTTCTTCTGTCTTTTGCAGAATACTTGGTGGAGCTACGAGAATATGGACCTGTTTATTCAACGTGGGGTGGGTTGGAGGTTGAGTTAGCGGAGCCACTGGAAGGGGTGTCTGCCTGTATTGGGAACTGCTGCACAGCTCTTGAGGAACTCAGCGAAGACATGTCTGAAGACTTCCTGCCCGTGCTTAGGGAATATATATTGTACTCGGAATCGATGAAGGTAAAGGGAGCCCTGCAGCAGAAGAAACTGCTGTTGTGTTTTCGTGGGATGATACGTCAGTGAGTTCATTTTTCCTAGCTGTGAGGAGGCTTGTTGGTACAAGAAGAGGGAAATAAATAGTGGCTTAAAATAGGATTGTGTTTCCATTGTCAAGTCAGAACTTTCTATGTTTTGTGGGAAACTCCCCGTGTAGTAGTATCCATCTGCGTGCCAGTTGGGCAAGGTAAGGTCATAAAACTAGACTGCGCATGAAGTATCGGTGAGTCACTTCTCATGAGATGTCACATACCTACACAGCACTTGAACTGTTAGAAAATCAGGTGAATCTCAGATATTGAGCGTTGGGTCATGACCTGGCCCTGCAGAAAGCAGCACTAGCAGCTGTGCAGGCTGTCTCATGTATGCAGCGATGTTGGGTAGCTCCTCTTGGAACCATGTGTCCCAGTGGGAAATACGGTTCCCCCTTCTCCCCACGCAGCATCAGGATGCGTGTCATGCTGAGTTACTAACGCTCTGTGCTTACTAAATAACTGGCTAGAGATGTTGCATCGTGACTATTAATCTGTTTAAGAACAGATCTTATCGTTTATGGAAAAGTAATAAATGCTGTTTTAATACAGTCCTTAGCAGCAGGAAGAGAATAACTGAGTTAACATCACTGAAAAGCTAAGAGCTCTAGTTGTGACTGTAGCAGCTTTTTTGCAGCGCATCCATGGTGTACAGAATGTTGTAGCAGACCCTGCGTTGAGCACTAGCAAATTCCTCCTGAGGAATTTTCTCTTGGAAGAACTGCTATAAGGCTGTGGAATTACTTGTTTAGAGGTATTTAGCAAATTTTTGTGAACCTAGAGTCTGAACAAGGTAGACCTTTTCCATATTCTTAGTCCTTTTACAATTCTCAAAATAAGCATTTTAAACACTTGCAGAATTCTCTTCCCAACTTCATATGGTTACTTACCTGACTTCTCTCTTCTTCAGGAGAAGCACAGTGTTCTTGCACAAGGTTTGACACTAATCCTCATAGTTTATGTTTGCTTTCATGGTCATGGTGTTTGGCCCCAGCATAAACCAAATGCATTTGCATTACAGGACTGCTAACACCCAAGCATTGCTGGCACACTGAGCTGTGGATAGAAGTCTTGTCCCAAGGTGTTCAGGCTCATCCTCATTCTGTAGGAAAAACGTGTGTGTTACAAATAAGCAGAGCGTGAGGGTAGCGGTTAAAGCTTTTACCTCAAACATGTATCATAGCCCAGTGAGGATGACATCTAAAGTGGCAAACTGGGAAGTGCTTTTCCACAGATGCAGAGGGCTGAAGGGAGGAAAAGTTTTTTCTTGGAATGAGACAGTGTCAGTTGATGTCAGTGTGAGACACTAACAGTGTAACAGTGTCAGACACTAACTGCAGTCTCCAAGCTTTTAGATAGTCTTTTAGATAGTCTTTTGTCTCTCTCCTTCAGGTCTTCCAAATTGTTCTTACACTAAGTGACTGACGTACTTCTTTTGCCCAATGAACTCTTGCTTTCTTGCTTTATTTCCAGGTTATTGAATTGACTTCTATGAAGCCAAAAGAACCCATCGCTTTCCTTGTATTTCCCACTAACTGGCTGGATATAATCTGTTGTGTTGATGTGGTGGAACTATCACACTTGCAAAATAGCAGTTAGTAAAGGCTTACTGATAGGCTTGGATATCTTGTGAGCTTTACACTGCCTTAGAAGGGAGAATAAGGACTGTTGCTAGCCAAGATTTTGTCCCCCTTTTCCATCCCTTCCAAGAGCCAGAGCTGAAACCTATCAGGTTATACTTAGCTCAGCTTCTCTAGGCTAGAGGATGTCAATTTGCTACGACTGCAGTATGTAGGTACTACAATATTTTCCAAGGCTTTGTGAAATTCTCTAAGTAACCAAAAACGAGGCAATTCTTTAAACACAAGGGACTTTCTACTGAAAGAGCTCTCCTCTTCACTAGCAGTGCAGTCCTGATAATTAGTTGCTGAGAGGCCTGCTTGTGAAATTAAATAATGTTTTGGTCCTTCAGAGCAAAGATTCTTTTTCCACAGACACTTGATGGAAATTAAGCCGTGGCTATTTGCAGACTAATACAGCCTTTAGAGCTTTTTCTACTGCAAGCTGGACCCCAGCTATAGGCAGGGCAACTTGATTGGTAGAGTGGCTGTAGCTAGATGAATGCTCCTCAGAGCAAGGTGATTTTTACTTCTCGTAATTGATTCTCCCTTTAGTGTGCTAAAGAGCCTGTTCTACCTGGTGGGGCCAGTATATAGGGAGGAGTAGCCCCATACTTCTCACTGAGATGGATCGTTCCAGGGAACCCCTGTGTCTTGGCTCAGACAGGTAAATTAGTTTGAAAGCTCTGCAGAACCTGGGAGAGGTTAGCACTGTGGGCTTCACCTGAAGTGCATACTGGTTGTGGGTGGGAGAGGCATGTTATAAAACTGAGGCTGAGCGGGGGGAAAGCAGATCACATGTGAAATCTTAGTGCAGAGGAGGCGCTAATCAGCAAACATGCAGTAGGGCATTTCTGAGGTACACTGGTGTTCTGCTGGGAGGCACCTTGCAAATTCTGCTCTCAATAACTCTGTGCTTACATTAAAATGTTGTGCAAACTCTGCACACATAACACTACCAGCAAGGACTATCAAATCATGCAGTCTTCAGCTGTGTGCTTCAGCATTGCTGCTAATGCATATTTAAAGAACCATATCTTGAATAATTAATCATCTCTTTAAAAGAGTGCTGCAAATAAGGATTCATTCATGAGGTCTAGCGATAGTAGGAAGCTCTGTACAGTGCAACCAGCTTGTCATTGCTGCTTGAGAAAGGAGACTGGTGGCAGACTCCTGTGGATTTGGCCAAGTGGTGAAATGAACCGACTCATTACAACTGCTGGGACTAATGTTCTCTTCCCAACTAACTGAAATGTGTGTGTGAAAAAAACTAAAATTTCCCTCGCAAGTGTGTGTGTGGTTTTTAACTTCACTGCTCTGTAAAACAAGGCCTTAACTAGCAGAAGTATTGCATGGGTTGTGTAATTCTGAAATACTGGTCTTGTTTCCATATGAGGCAAATAAAAAGCAGAATCTGCATCTTTTTCTACCACTTTCAAGTCAGTCATTAATAGACACCTAAACCTGTGCTCAGTAGCATGTAGTTAATAGTCCATAGTGCTTGGGGAGAAATGGGACACCTGCCCTTTGCATTTAGTCTGCTGATACCTGTTAATCATTGGCTAATCTGGGTACAGATCTGTCTTACTACACTGACTGTGCTCAGCAAGACTGAATGCAATTGCAAGAGGCAGTTACTTCTCTGAAAATAAATTTCAGCTGAATTGAGTTCGAGAGGCAGTACAAAGTGGAAATACCTGTTACAGCACTCAAGCATGTAAGGGCTCTTCCACAACGTTGGGAAAGTTCCACATATTCTGAAACCAATGAGAATAATGTGTTTTTAAAGCTATAATGCTTGATTATATCCCTTTCTCCCTTCGGGGAGAAAAACAAAAAAGGCTTAAGCTATTGAAGATTTATGTTCTTACTTTTTTTTTTTCTTCACATAAATTGTTTCAACTTTTTGGGTGAGTCACTGTTCTTGCTTACCAAGAACTGCATTTTGTAAAGATATTGAAGGCAATGTCTCTTACCACTAATCCAGCTGCTGTAGTGTTCCCTCCTGTGGAATGACATATGTTTAGAACTGCAGGGGGATCTTTGCTTAGCTTACGAGGGAGAAAAGGGATGAAGATAATAAAGGTGTACAGACATTAATATAACTAATAAGAAACAAACGTAGACTGACTTCTACAGCTCTGAGATCTGCTTAAATTTTGAAACGGGTCTTACTGTAGGCAGCAGTTCGCATGACCAGTCCTCTTTGATTGGTCTTGCTGGAACTGTTAAAATGACTGGTTACCTCCTGTTGTCCTAGTGAGGTGGTAACTTCTGGGGTGCAGAAAGGAACAGGAACCCTTGAAGGACCATCTGGCCAAACGGTCTGCAAGGGGAGCTCTAATTTACAGGTGCCTCAGCAGTGAGTTTTGGCCTACCTGCCTCTAAGCACTTTTAATAATTTCATCAGCAGAATTAGAAAACATCAGTGATCATTTCATTTGTGAAGAGTAGAGAAATAAGTCACTTGGTATGAGACTAATGTTCTGTTTCGCAGACACAAAACTGCTTGTTCCATACTAGTACATTCTTTAAAAGACCTAATTTCTTTTAGTTTTTTCCAAAAGGTAAGAAAAATATGGCTCATGGATGCAGTACAGTATGAAAGTAGCATTTTTTATTGTCTGCTCTAAGAAGCATCTGTCATGCTTCTTGTAAAATGTCTGCTATGTGAGACTCCTGGAGCACAGTATTTCATGGGGGAAATGTGAGGTGTGCCTTTAATAAGCCTCCATCTGTGTGGTGTCTCCCCCTTCTCCCAGTCCCGAAACTGGTCTAAAACCAGGCTGAACTTAGTTTTAACATGGGAAGTAGCTGTTCACTCTAAAGGGCTTTAAATGAAAAGGGTAACATTACTACCTTTTATGGGATCTTTTCCTGACTCTGCTAGTCTGCTGCTTGAGGGTATCAAAAGCTTTGGACCAATCCATGGGAGCATTTATGCTTTTGTTGATCGTCTTCATGCTAATACTAGAGCCTCTGATGAATTGACTTAGCCAGGTTTATGTTCATGGTTATGTGTGAGCCTGTGCCTTACATTGCCCCAGCCCACCAGAAGGTTGTTCCCTCCCCAGCTCTCTGATCCTTCAAGTGCAGGAGGAGGCTTTCCACATAACTGCTCTTTACTTTTAAAAGCTATTTCATAAATCAGGTAAGAAAGGACAAAATACCGAGAGTCATGCTGGTGACTGAATCAGCACTTAAGCTGTATCACTTTGCAATTTCTTGTAGAGTGGGGAGGGCAGGAACAAGAGGGTCTGTCTCACAGCTATCTTTTCTCTTGCACTTAGAATGTGTTGAAGAAGAGAGACCAAGTTCAAGCGGAGTATGAAGCAAAACTGGAAGCAGTAGCTTTGAAAAAAGAAGAACGTCCAAAGGTTAGCACTTGAAACTACTGTACAAAAGCATCCTACACTTCAGCTGCTTTCTGAGAAATTGAAGAAAGCTTGCTTTGTCTAGGTCTGATTTCCTTTTTTGCAGTATAAGCAATTCCTCTCAGACTAGAGTTTGTTGGTGGCATGCTGGTGTCAAAGAAAGACCTAGGCATGAACGTACACTGCTTGTGTAGCTACATACTTGCTGTTGATCTCCCGTTGTTCAGAGCAGGGTAACTGCATACAGGCAGCAGCAGCAAATTATTCCTGTCCCATGGAAACATCTGAATAGACATCTGAACAGACAGAAACATCTCCCAGAATTTGTCTGGCAGAGGGTTTGGTGACACAGTCTGTAACAGTGGTGAAACACTCCCTGAAAGCTTAGTCATGTCTGCTGGCTGAGATAAGCTCCTCAGCCGTGGTGCTGCTGAACTACATTGTAGGGCACCTGCTAGACCCTTTCTGCTGGGGGGTCTTCTCATGAGATGCTGAACAGATGCATTAGCTGTCACTTGGTGATGGATTTATTTTGGTCAGGCTTCAGGTAGAAACAAAACTGTAAATCAGTGTGCTTGGGCTTCTACCTCTCTGTGCATATATCTTAAATCAGGACTTGGGCCAGGGATGGGAACAGGTTTTGTTTTGTCCCCCTGGTTTTTGTTTTGTTTTTGTTTTGTTTTGTTTGGGGTCTTTTATTGTTGTTTGTTTCTTTTTTGACTCCCTTTCTCTTTCAGTTCATAGCTGAGGGATCATTTTCCAGTATTAGGACTACTCTGTAATGATTTCTAACTGGAAGATCCACATTATGTTTTTAATTCAAAAGTTGTAGTCCTCCACAATAAGTCTAACTCATATTTCCCAGTCTTGTGCTTGTTTGTCACAGACTCTATGCATAGTGCCATTAAGATGGTTTAAATATACCGTGGTGCTCTCTGTTTCTGTCTGTCCCATACTGGGTGGTGTGCCCTTACTTCCTCAGAATGGTTTTATAAGAGCACCCACCCTGGTTCGCCTGGATGGAAATGAGTCTGCTGTGTCCAGCAAGCCACATGAAGCTCTTTAGGCATTTGGCATTACTAAGATCTTCATGCAATAGAACTGCTGAAGTGTGATAATCTCTCAACTACTAAAGGGTTTTGCATCTGACCTCTTACTGGCAATGTTGTGTAAGGCACAACACTTAGATAACTATCTAAACACTTCTTAGAATACTTGACACTCAAGTAACGTAAGCATTTATTTTGGCAAGCTGACACACCTTTTTTTGTAAAGCGAATATCTGCATGCAACACAGGTTGAAAAAGAATACAACTTTCTGAGTTCGTACAGCCGCCAGTTCCCCATTTTCAGATCCATTCTGTCATGAGCTGGTCCTTGTAATATGTTTTGCAGTCAGTGAGTTTGTAGTGTTGGCTATGACCTGCTGGCTGTAGTGCAGTGAATGGCTTTTGTGTTCCTCAGAGTATACTTAGCTGATTTGTAGGAAATGGCATTAAAAATATCCTTTTTTTTTTTTTAATCTCTAAATGAGAGCCTGTCTCTGCTCATTAATCTCTTCCACTGGAGGGCGTTCCAAGACTCACATAATCGTTCTGTATTCTCAGTGTCATCAGGTAGTTCTTAAATGGAGTTGATCAGCTTAAAACTCAGCAGAGTATAAATCTGGAAGGCTCATTGGGCTAATGCAAGTGACTACTCAGATACTGAGGTTTCCTTTGAAAGCATGGTATAGGTTCTCCCGTGACATTTTTTTTTGCTAGTTTCAAAGAAATACTGCAGTCTCTGCAGTGATGCTGCTCTTTTAGCAAGTGTAGTGGTGAGGTGCTCCTTGCACATTTTGACATGCTGGAGCCGTTTTTGCAGTAATCTGCCTAGCACAGTGAAGTGCAGATGTTATTTCCTCTTAGCAAGACAATATTCCCCTTTAATTACATTATTTGGTCTTTGACTTTCTGCCTTGAGGCTTTGCAGTGTGATGTTCTGTGGGGAAAATAACACGGCAGTACAGAACAAGAAGTAGAAGCTGGCCGTGTTAAGAGAAGGCAGGCTTGTAACCATGAGTGTTCCCAAAGACCTGGGAAGGCAGAAGCATCATGTACAGATCTAGATCACCTTGTAAATGTTTCTCACTGCTTTGGAACCTTTTGTTACTCAGTAATGAGGCCGTAGAGGGGATTTGAGAGACCTGACCTGTTCATGCTGTTAAGTAATGTCATCTATGCTTGACCGTGCTGAATTCTATAAGTGGGGCACACTTCATTAAAGTATTTGTCTTCACAGGAATTGCATAAAATGAAATACATTTAGGCACACTATTACTTATCGTATAATGAGGGGGGCAAACTGCTGAATATATCACTTTATTCTCAAGGCTTGTCTGCATGTATATCTCCTCTCAGTTTACGCTGATAAATGCTGCTGCTGACATAGTGATATGCCCTCCTAGAATGTCTTGGTGGTCCAGAAGGTTATCACTTCCATTCAAGTGTCATGAGAACAGCCATCTGTAGCAGTTGTAGCTACTTCCCCCAAAACCCAGTTTCTGTTTTCTCAGTGCTTTCCTGATAATGTAATATTAAATACTATCTACTGGTAAAAACAGATAAAAGCATCAAAATTGATTCCACTTATGCCCAGACTCGGTGTTTGAACTTTATAGTAGATGTCAAATGCTTAAAAGCTGCAGATTAAGTTAAAATCTTGGTTCTGCTACTGAGCTATGACCTCCATTTTGGGATGCTACTGTTTTAGAAGGAAAAGTATTTGCTGTTATGAGTAGGACCAGTGCAGAGGCTGCTTTCATGAAGCCTACAGAGATTTTCGTGAGGCTTGTTGCTGCCATTTCTTAAATAGAGCATACACAATGCATGTCGTGAGGATAGGGTTGTCCCTGTAGTTCTGTGCTTGAACAACATTCTCAGCCTAACCCGCAGGAGAACTGCCAGAGAACAACAAGAGATTCTTGTAAAACCCTGTGGTCACAGATCGTGGGAAAAAGAGAAAGAAGCTGATGAGTGCTTAAAAACTAAGTTGATTTGATTGATAAATCTTATCTGATTTTGCTTCTGGACTTCCTGAGCCTTTCAGTGATAGCCTAACAATTCCTACTAAGAGATCAGAGTGCTCAAATATGGCATAAGGCATGCCTGCCTTGAGAAGAGCATCTTGTAAGGCTTCCAGCACCCGGCTCGCTAGTTCTTGTCATTCAAGCTTACAAGCAAACTTCATTAGCAGACTGGATTCTTTAGCCAGAATTACGGTGCTTAGGGGCAGTGACAGGAGTGTGAAGTTATCAAGGCCTCAGGCTGCCTGTAGCACAAATCCACTCATCAGTACAAATCCTCATTTTCAAAGCGTTGGTCACACCAGAAACATTTAGGCAATAAAAGCTAAAGTGCTGTATCTTGACTGTAGTAGATAAACAGCACAGAGCTTTTCACACTTTTGCTAAACTAGCAAAAATACTAACTAAATAAAGCAAGAAAGTGTTTCAAGTGTTCAGGAAGCTGAGAAAATCATACACAGCTTCTCTTCCTTCTCCTCTTCACCTTTTGACTATCCAGAGCTCCCCTCCCTCAGATTAGTTATTAGTAAAAGTAGCTGCTTTGTATTAGAGAGCTCAAGACCTGATGGCTTCACTGCTTATTTCTCATCTCCACAACAGCAATGCAAGCACTTCATGGTTCAGTCCAAGACAGGGGCTTAAAGGAGAGAGATTTCTCCTCTTCCTACTAGGGCCAGGTTTGATGCATCAGCAAAGAGAAACTCAATCAAGAGACCTAAGTTTCTGTAAGTAACCACAGAATGACAGAATGGTTGAGTTTGGAAGGGACCTGAAGAGATCCAACCCCCTTGGTCCAGCAGGGACACCTAGAGCATGTGGCACAGGGTCAAGAGTGCTTTCTTACTAATTCATTCTCTTTTCCCATAAGAGGAAGAACAGGAAAGCTAGTCCCACTAAGCCACACTGAAATAATCTGTATAGAGTAATGGCAATGACTAGTGTCAACAGAATGATAAAATATTAAAATTATGCTACCTAGAAAACTCCTGCTAGCATTCTGTAGGCTTCAAGTCACTTACTGAAACTTCACAGATGCACAGCAGCACGCTTTCAGAGAACTTTTGGTGGCTCCTGTAAAGGAAAGGACTTGTTTTAAGTGCTCTGTTAAGGTTCCAAGTTCTATGATTTTATCTGAGTGTCACTGAAGTAGTGCCAAAACATCATTAAGCAGAATAAGTGTGTTAGTTTCTATTTGTTAATGTCAGTTTTCCAGCTTAGCTAGCAATGCCATGGGAAGTTCAAAATATTCTCCTTCCGTTCCCTGTGCGTAGCCCCTTGAAGCTGGGGAGAATGTCTCCTTTCAGATAACTGTACTGTGTGCTCAGTTCTGGCACGAACCGTGCCAGCACACGCAGGCTAATCCATGGCCTCGGAAGAGGAAACCTCTTAGCTCTATCATCAGAGTGACAAGTGGACTTCCTCTCTGGAAACCTCGTTTGCAAAAAAAAAAAGCTAAGAGGAGAACAAAAAACATTTGCAGAAGCCTATAGTGGTTCCTTGCATAATTGATATTTTCAGAAGACACCCTTTTTCCTCTGGGAGGTGGTAGGAGGGAAGAAGAGAGAATACGTAAGAGACTTTTCTCATGTAACAGGAAATTACAGTATTTTTCTCATGAATTAGGAAACACGTAATTCAACTGTAAATGGGGAGGGGGAGAGGAAGGTTGGTCTATAGGTGCAGTGATGTTGCTCCGCTTGAGAATCTGAAACCGAGTTTGGGCACCCAGCACATAAGCAGAATGGCTTTCCTCTTCCTGTGCCTCCAGTGAGCTCTTCATCAGCCTGTCTCCATCTCTGGCTTGGAGCTGGATGAACACAGCTGCCTGCCACCTCATGGAGTTTAGAACATGTTAAGTAACCCCTGTCTTCACCTTTTTGGGCCTTGCCTCCCTGCAGCCATTGCTGAGTTCATTTGAGGTAACCACTGGACTGTCACTTGCCCTTTTGTCCGTAGCCTTATTAAGAGAGATTTGTATTCATTCAGAGTCTAGCACTCACAGCAACTGTTTGAATCTTGATTTCCTTTGCTTCAGGTACCCACAGATGTTGAGAAATGTCAAGACCGTGTAGAGTGTTTCAATGCTGATCTGAAAGCAGATATGGAGAGATGGCAAAACAACAAGCGACAAGACTTTAGGCAACTACTCATGGGGATGGCAGATAAAAACATCCAGTACTACGAGAAGGTATGTGGCACTGCAGTAGCATTCACAGGAAAAAGGGCAGTTTGTTTTCCTCTGAGATGCTGGTGATGAATCTTCAGGAAATGTTCATGATGTCTAGCAGAAAAGAGTCTTGGATCCCTTAATGAATTCTAAAGCTGCTGAGAAAAAGAGGCTTCCACAACACTATTGCAGCCTGTTGAGCTACTGGTCATGCTCAAGTGATCGGCCTGAGAATAGCCATCTCTTGCAGGGTAAATCTGTAAGAGCACCTGGTGCTGGGTGCTTGCGTCTCTTGGTTTCAACTGCCAACTTTTGCATCATCAGCAGTAATTTCTCTTCTAAAGATAGTGGTGGTGTTTCTGTGAAACAAAAATCACGTGTACCAGTGATACTAACAAACTGGTAAATGTCTCGATTGCGGTTCTTGAGAATCAAACTACGTGGGTCAGTATGCACCCTTGGGTCCATATATAGGACAATGAAAATTCTAGCACTTCTGTCTTCTTTCACAAAGTACTTGTATATTGGTTCTGGAAATTTCTCGTCAAACATCTTTACCTGCTTTTTATGCTTTAGTTGGAGTGCCTGTGCTTGAGATTCAACATTGGGTGATTGTTTTTAAAGCAAAGGGGCCTTGGGAATTCAGCTGTATATCCTGTTCATATAATTTTCCTTGATATTAGAAGAAAATATTACTGAATGCTTGGGTTAGTACTTAGCCTATTAGGCTAATGTATGGCAACATACTTGATTTTTTTTTGCCTATTGCATTTTTTCCAGCTTACTCTAAAAGCGTTACGTCTCTGTGATGCTAGTATGCACTTCTTTTGTCCTTTCTATTGCATACTTTGTCTCTAGTTCATAGCTAGTCACACACAACTTCCTTCACCTTAATTTCTTTTTTCTGAGGCTGCTTGTCATGCTAGCTCCTTAAAGGAGACAGTAAAATAATCCAGAGGAGTAACCACAGCTGGGCTCAGTTAGTTGATTTTATTCCCCAGTGCAAGATTTTTGTGATAGCAGCATCCCCCATTAACTGGTGGGATTTTATAGGGATAGACTTATCAATTTGTAAATAGCAATTAGCACAACTAAATGGAGTACAGCGCTTGTCCCAGTAAAGGTTAGTAGAGTTTCCTCACCCTGAGTGTACGGTGGGCTCTCAGTCTTGCAAGCAGTTGACAAATGCTAGTGTTTCTGCACCCTGGATGCACAGAGGACTCAACATAATGAGGAGTTCCCTTATCCCAGCGTCCCAGGTGAGGGAGGGATGCTCAGGGTCCAGCTGGAGGAGCCGCTCAGGTGTCGTTACCGATCCCTGCTCAGCTCGTCAGTGCTTTATACCCCTGGGGAGGGGGTACGTGACGGTGCTGTGGTCGTCCTCAGCAGGTGATCCTTCCAGAATCATCATCCATGACAGTATCTGCCCTTTGCACCATCAGTGAGGTGGGTTTCGGTCCCTTATCAGACGTTTTGCAAGGGTATCAGTTCTTTAGCCAGTTGGGTGCTGTTTACAAATTTTAGCAAAGTGAGACTGCCTCGCCTCCGCAAGACGTCCCACTTCCCTATCATGTTGTTGGGAAGAGTACCCAAGCTTCTCCACCGCTTTTCTGCCACGTTGGCCGAGTTCGTACAGCTCAGTGGTTTTGTTGTTAACTCTTTACCTGCCCTTCGCTGCTGTAATAAGGGATCAAAGACTAACTGAATGTCCATCAGTGTCCCTATGGCTGAGTATAGCGTTTGCATGTCTTAATTTTGCTCCTCTTTGCAGCAAGGAATACTTTTATTAAGAAAGCATCTAATCAGTTCAGAATGTACAACCAGAAGTACTCTGTCCACCTTCACTAAAATTAATAAAAGATTAGGAAAAAGCTTAGTCAGTAGTAACTTGTGACTATAAAAGCTGGGGATGAGTTTGCCTCTACCCAGTGTTTTACTAGAACACGTTTGATGGTCTGCTTTATCCATTTGGAATTGTGCGCTGTTGGGAAATAATGACATAAACAAGGGCTACACATCAGGTGAGTATTCATGATTAGGAAATAAGTTCAAGTCCTGGAGAAACCTTCTGAAAGCCCACAAGCCAGACTCCCCATTTGTTTTACTATTGTCGGTTATACAAACGCAGTGGGGTCAAGTCTCTGAATTTGGCTGAGGTATCTTGTATCTCTGAAAAACCTACCTCCTTAGATTTTTTCAGTAAGTTTGGTGGATGTAGTTTATAATGCTTGCTATTATAAACCACCAGTTAAACCAGCCATCTCTGACAGATGTGCCACAAAAATGTGAACTGCTGCCAAAACTAGTTTATCTGCCTAGCTGGTAGCTCTTTTCTTTTTAACTTTAGCAGAATTTAGTTGATGCTGAGAAATAATGGTTATTGTGAAAGAGTTTTTTTTATTGACTTGGGCTGTCTGTGAGTTGGAGGGCTTTATTTTATTTTGGTAAGGAAATTATTTTTTTTTTCCTAGCACTTGCTGTTGGAGCCCTTACTTTTTACCTGCAATAACCTACAAAAGAGGCTACTTTCTGGTAGCCTTCCTGAACTCACGTTCCACAGATCTGGATGGGTGGGTTAAAAATTACAGCAAGCTGCATACAGTCTGTTTATTTAACCTTTATTTCTTTTCTTCAGTGCCTTACGGCGTGGGAGTCGATAATACCACTATTGCAAGACAAGCCAGAGACCAAATAAGAAGCACCTTCATGGACAGTCTAGCACTTGTGTGCTCAGTACCACTAGGCATACTGGAACTGTATGAAGGACTCTCTTGTTGAGTTAACTGAAGTGCCAGCTGTGTTTGGGCTGGAACAGACCTTCTGAAAACTATTTGATTTTTTTCCTCATTGTCTGTGTTTAAACTGGGATATATTTCATCTTTTTGAGTTACCTTGAATGGTTCCTTCTCCATCCTATGGAGTAATCCTGGGATTATAGTGAAAGTGCATGGGGATCTAAATAAAACTTACCTCTTTAGTCTAGAAGGAACTGATGAGTGGAACACTAAAAAGATGAAAATAAACTCTACTGCAAGGTGCCAAATGACGTCTTTATTACCATTCTGTTTTGTTTGATTTAAAAAAAAAAAATTATTGCTATCATGCAGTACTTCCTAACCACTCCTTATGTGTGTTGTAGATGGAGAGGGAAAGGCTGGAAAGGAGGGTTTTCTGTTTTGCTACCACTTGTATGGTCCATCTAGATAAATTGTTTTTCTGTACTTTTCTGTGTGGGATTTGGGCTGGCTCTAGATCGAACATACTGTCACCATCTGCAGAAGGCCTGAGGTGCAAGCATGAACTGTGGTTTTTGTGAGTGTGGCATGCTATTGGTTCATACTAAATGTCTCTGTTTACCTTGGTGATTATGAAGTAATGTCAGTAGGCTGAAATGTACTTGTGACTGAGTTGGGGATCAAAATAGGCCTAGGTGTGGGACTGGGTTAAATAGCAGCCTTACGAAGTTTCTGGGAATGATGGAAGAAAGTATGAGTCTTCATTGTATTTTTCTTTTTTCTAAAGCTATCTCTGGAATTTGCATGGTAGAATATTCTTGATCCATTTTTAATTATTCTTTCCCTTTTTTTTTTCTTTCTTTCTTTCTTTCTGAACTAGAGCTCCTTTGGGCTTGGTCACTAAAAGTGCTTGCTGTGGTAAAGATAGAACTTTGCTTTCTCTCTCTCTTCTTTTGCAGCAGCCAAAAGCCAAAAAGTGTCAAGTACTTGCTTATACCTGGCATCATCATGAGTGCGAAACTTGCCTTAAAAGTGTCAGTGAGGTTTGGTAAGGAAAAAAATACGGTATTACCCCTATAAGGTACATGTAGTGTTCATATCTGTCTTTGAGCCACATGGCATGTGTTCTGAGACTCTTTTCTGTTTCTGTTGGCCTTAAACTTAAATGCTTGTGCAAGTCCCTTCTTTCATTTTCTCTCATACTCCAGTCACAAGTAACTGCTCCCATGTTGATAGTGGCCTTAGATAACTTCTAGAGAACCTAATGCTGCCATGATGGATCTGAGGTCCATCAGAGAAGTAACAGCATGCAGATAATTCTGGGTTAATAACAGCGTGCAGATAATTCTGGGTTAACTCTTTTATCTATAAGAAATGTGGAGGTTTGGGACTTGTATCAAAGTAACATCAGGACTCGGAGGAATAAATACTTTTGAATACTTCTACTAAACTTTTGATCGACTACTTGATCTCTTGGAAAGAACCTGAGTGCAGAAATTGGAAATGTACAACTCTTGTGCTATCCTGTGGTGATGTGTCAAATACCACTTTGGTTTGGATTGTGTCCTTAAACACGAAATGTGCCTGAAGCTCCTCTGCTCAGCCCGGAGGCTCCATCGCAACCATCAAGATGAGTTATCATTGCAGCGTGGTTGCTGTCAATGTGATACTCCCTGTGTGGGGAAAATCAAGTTCAAGGCATTTAAGAGGTTTTTGTTTTTCACATGACTTCCTTTGACATCTTTGGAGCGCTAAACAAAAATTACGCTTCACAATTCAAGCTGCCAAGGTCTCTTACTTGGTGTAAGAAGGAATTCTGCCTTAGATTGCTACTAGGATGCTCTTAGGTGCATAACAACCAACCACTCTTTTCAAAGAGGGAGTTTAAAGGGATTATCTTGAAGCAATGCCCTTTATTTTTATCCATTCTTCTTCTCTTTTAGGATAATTTATTGTAAAAGCGTATTATTAATAATCTGACCACCTTCAGGGATAGAGTCAGTAGATGAGCCATGTTCTCAGTTCCACACTCGTAAGATAAATAAAAGACTGTCCTTCTAGGCCTTCCTACTTCCCGACAAACTGAGGTCATCTGACTATTTTGCTCAGGAACCTTTTGTGACCTGGATTCTTCCTGTGAAATGGAGTTTCCAAGTTGACTCTGCATCATTGGGAGTCAAGTGAAACTTAATTTGAACTCAGATTTAGACATTGTTCCATCTACCCCCATCAAAAAGGAGCACAAGACGAGCAGAAAGTCTCTCTCTCTTACAGGTAACTAAGCTGCCTGATGCCTGACAAGGTTTATGTCTTTTTATGTCTTACTCCCCACCACTGAAATAGATTGAGATTCTGTGTAAGGTCCTACTGGGAAGTGCAGCTGTAAGTGAGAAGCATAACAGATAATGGGGAATCACAAGTTAAGTTTCTGTCGGCAAACAACTATTTCTGCTGAAGCTGCTGAAACTCTGTGGATTTTCATTAATCTGAGGCTTCTGATTCTGAAGTCAGACTCTTTACTAGTGGACCAAGTTGTGTTTTCATCTCACATAAATCCCTTTCTGGTGAAGCTGTTGGGAGGCAGGCAGGCTGTTTCCTGCCTGAAGTGTGTGGCTCTGCAGCAGCTACCAAGGTAATTGGGGTGAAAGGCTGGATCTGTTACTTCAGGCTGTGTGTGGTTTGGAAGAGGATTTTTTGGAGGACTGAAAAAAACAAAACCTCTCAAATGTTTACATGGAAAGTAAAACTTTCTCAGAAAGAGGAATCCTATGCAAGAATCACATAGAAGAGTGTGTAGAAGTGGCAAGGGCTACTGAGGAGTGTTCTTAAAAAAAGCTCTCGTTGTAAAGCACGAGATTGTTACTGTGGGAGAGGCTGTGGAGTGTGGGGAGACTCCTGGCTTTGAGACATGATGCAGCAGAGCACAGAGGCCAACCTAGAAAAAGGCAAGAAGTTTCTTCAGGATGTAGAGAGCATGTGAACTAACTGCAGTTATTGGGAGGCTGAGACCTGCCTGAGCTGTTAGTGCAACTCTGCAGTGTTGACCTTGTAAACCTTCTGTGTCTCTGTATTGGAAAAGCCCAAGTGCTAATGGTTAAAAGCCAGTGATTTTGTGAAAGGGAAGCAGAGACAAGAGTGGTGCAGGGGCTCCATGTTTGACCAACTTGAGTATCCTGTCACTTAGGGTCACCTTCTGTGCATGCAGTCAAGTGGTATCAAAAGTAGTTGCACCCTTCCTGCGAGTCTGTGTAGGATGCCTGTCCTTAAACACTTAAATTAGCCCAATCTACCTTTTAATCCAGAGAGAGACCAAGTTTTGTCTCAGAGAATGCCTAATTCACTGCTGTCTCCGGTTACTTGCATGCTGTTTCTGGATTATTTCTTACTGAAGTGGCACCAGCACAATAAAGCAAGCACTGAGATCCTGTTTTCATGCTCAGTTATGAACTGTTGTTCATACATATCATCAGGTTCTGACTGTTGCAATAAACTTAGAGATTAAAACATTGCTATAGGTTTTTCAGGTATCTATTGAAAAATGGTGTTGGGTATAGCCTTTAAGGGCATTAACTCTTCAAACATAAGTTGCATCAAAAATAAACTACAGATTCTTCAATGCGGTCTGTTTTGACTTCTTTTTTTGTCACAGTGACACTTCTTCTAGCGATAAAGCAGTGGAACAAGTGGCAGAAAGGAACAAAAGCAAAGCGTAAGTGGCAGTGAAGGGGCTGCGGAGCTAGGGTGAGAGAGTCTTGGAGGGGTTGCTCTCCCCAGCCCTTTCCTGATGTATTATATTGCCTCAGGGGTCAGTCCTGTAGACATTAACATAGAGAAAAAACAATCCCAGCCCCACAAGGACTGCGTGTGTTTTGATAAGATCCATGCTTTTGTTGAAACTTATTCCTCTCAAGAAATTGTGCATGATTAATTTTGCAAGCATTAAAAATCTAAGATTCAGGTGCTTATGATCACTCTGTGCAAAATGTGATAGGTAGAAATTAACTAGTTCAGCCTCCTTAAATTTTAAGGGTAGAACAGTCTTTCTCTTGGTATTTAACATTTTACTGCAATAACCAGTTAATAGGAGAAATGAGGCTTCTTTTGAAGATGGGGAACTTGCTTGTACTTGCAAAATACTTTGGGGAGTAAAACTGAGGGCTGCAGGAATGAATTATTTGACCTTGAGGAATATGAAGATTGCATTTTAAACTTTTTGGGCTCTTCTGCTTAACAAATTTTAAGGAATCCAATGGATGTGATTAATGCTATACTTGGCACTATGGAGTACTGCCAGTGTATCTGTTGCATATAAGTACTCTGTAACGAACAGGATGAGTTTCAAGCTTGCTTGACTAAAGCATGCTACTTTTCCGAAGAGTAATACTCTTTGCAGAAAGACATATATTACCTTTGTGTAAGTGACTTGCCAAGGGCTAGATGCTGCCCAAACCTACTCCGAAGGCCTTGGTGCTCTGCACTTCGATGATGAACCGTTGTGTTAACTCTGCCACTGGTGTACATATCTACGCCTCCAGACCCCATTGGAGCCAGGGCTACTTCCCCACCAGCCAGAGGGACAGATGTTTTTCTTACGATAGCGATCAACCGCGGATTTTGGTCTTTAGCATACGGAAACAGCACAGCACCACCTTATTTCTTTTCCTTCCTCTATAGCTACGTACATCTGCTCCTTCTTAAGGTTGAGAGCGCTATGCCATGTGCATGAAGGCAGGCTTGCTTCCATTTATGTTCCAATATCAGTACTGGAGACTGAAACGTTGCTTGCTCATTGTGCAAAATGTGTACTACTTTCGACCTGTGTAAAGACCTGCTCACTGGAACATGTTTACTTCACATACTCACACCATTAAAAAACAAAACAAAAGCTGTGAAAAGACTTGTCTTTTGTGAACTAGCAACTAAATGATGTAAAAATGAGAACGAGGCTTTTGTTTCACACACTCAACCAAATCTACCAACTATACTCTTGTTCAGACTCACAGGTTATAAAATGTTGTCTTGATTTCTGGTGCTGGCATGCTTCTATTCCCTTTCATATATCTCTGTATAAATATACTTTGTGCATTGTTTACTGTGGAACTAGTATTGATGGAGAAAAACATTTTGAGGTAAAATTGTTTGTAATGCTCTATTAGCGTGTACATTTTTTTTAAAATGCACCGTTTCTTTACCTCGATTAATTTAAAGGAATGGACCAATAAATGTATTAAAAGATGACTTCTTTACCTAGAATAAATGTTTCTTTTCTTGCAGTCTTCACCTTTGAAGTTACGATGTGTGCACTAGCTTTGCTGGCAGCTCACAGTCCTACTGCAAATGTGCTTCTCTTAAAAGCCTGTTGCTCTGCAGACTCAGCTAAGTCTTATCTGTTTGTTGCTGTAGAATAATTCGTGCAGCTTGAAAGAGGAGCGTGAAGGTGGAGGTCGGAGTGCAGTAGGATCCATAGAGGGGTAATGGGCATGACAGCAAACCCCTGTGAGCCACGCTGAAGGGATAGATCTGGCCAGATGACTGCACGCTGGCATCAGGGTCCTTGTGCCTCCTACAGAAACTATGGTCGTGTGCCTCGCTTACCAATTCTTAAGTTGTTACAAAAGTCGTATGCCCTGGTGCCATGAGTATCAGCTCTTAAATCATGGATGGCCTTCTGTAAGGTCTGCTCTGTAAGGTCTAGTCATTTTAATGACGATCTCCCAGAAATCAGGAAAAGAAACATCTGGTCAGTAGTGTTTTATTGCAGAGATTGTAAAACAGTGGGGTTTGTTTTTGTTTTTAATGGTCTCTCTGTGTGTCAGTGCTCTTCCTTGCAGCATTGCCGGGCCAGGCTGGCACTCGCGCGCCGGCTCCGTGCCCCGTCGGAGCGCGGGATGTTGCGGAGCGCCGCTCACGGGCATCGTGCTGCGTGGGGGCCCCTGCGCTGAGCGCCCCTGCTCAGCGCTGCCTTCAGGACACGCAAGAAGGGAACTGATGGAAAACTAGGCCTGGTGCTCCTCTTCCCTCTGCCGTGCTGAACAGCATGGCTAAAACTTCCCTTTTTTTTTTTTTTTTTTTTTACCTTCTTGTCTGCGTGCACTATTAAGTTCATATTGCTAAACAGCCTAGAGTGAAACTAAAATGTTCTAAATTAGACACTGGGCATGCAATAATGTCCCTGCAGTGCCATCTCACAGAGTAGCAAGGGGAGCTCCTCAGTCCTGACTCAGTTCGGCGGCGAAGACCTTGTGAATTGCTATGGAATAGAAATATTGATTTTTTTTTTCCACTTTCAAATCTGTAGGGACTATTGGCTGCAAAACCTCCCCCTTGGTCAGCTTAGAGAAAAGATGTTTTAGCTGCTGCTGCTGTCAGTCTGTCAGAATTTGAAGGGAACCAGTGGTGGAACGTTGTTTGAAGGCCACAATGCTGTAAAGAATGATAAAGATGCACGTTATAAGAGAAAAGCTAGCAAGCTACTTTCCAAAGTTTCCTTTTTCCTCATGTCTTTCCTTTTTGTGTTAGTTTAAACATTGCTGAGTTGTCTGGAGCTGGCTGAGTGCTCGTGGGCTTCCTTGGGAGAATCTGCCAGCTTCTCTATAAGGTGCTGCGTTTTCAAGCAGTGAAAGGGACACCATTTGTCTTCTTTCAGATTCGAGGCATTGGTGACTCTGTTTTGAGCATGTAACAACACTCAGCCTCTACTTGCAGACCACATTAAAAGCGACTGTGAAACTGCAGATTTGTGCAGTTTCAATATTCTTCACCCTGGCAGAATACTGTCATTTCAGGGCGTCCCATGAGCTGGAGGGATCTGGGGGGGATCTGGGGGCTCAGTGACATGGGAGAGATGGAGAAGAGCCCTCATAAAGACTGCAGAGGAGTCGGTAGTCGTGTCCTGGAAATACTCTTTCAGTGTTCTCCCCTGAAATTAAGCTGAACTATTTTGTGCTTAAAACTTGCACTTGAGATTACAGATCTCAGTCATTCTTTAGTTGTTGAGTTGAGAAATTTTGCTGGACATCAGAAAAGTGACTTATTTCCACAGCTGTGTGGTAATTGTTTCCCTTTGAAAGAAACACCATAGGGAGATTGAAATTCCTCTTTTTTCACACTGAATAAATAACCTGTAATGTATTTAAAAATATTTTTTGCTTTATAAAGGATTATTCCCTCTCTCTACTTAATACTGTTTCAGTAATACCAAGCACTGCTTTTGCATGAAGCCTTTGTCCCATGGGATTATTAGCTCTTAAGCTCAGCTAAATATTCCTCCTACAGTAATTCATGTCACGTTAAATAAAAAGATTAAACATTGTCTAAACCACTTGCAAGTTTCATTTTTAGAACCTTCTTGATATTTGTGGACCTAGTTCTGCAGAATTTTTGTTGTTACAAAACAAAAACGTTTTTCTTTCTCCATTCTTCATTGCATATTTTAGACCCAGAATGAGGCAGAATGAAGAAAAGTTACTGTTTTTTGGAAAGAACCTTTCTATTTCTTACCTTAGAGGGAGGAGACTTAGGCAGCCAAATAGGAAAGACAGAATGAAACAGAACCCGCTGTACCAGTTCAGGGTGCTTTGGTAGATCTTGTTGTAGAAGGTAGATGTCGCTACTCCCGTGATGACTAAGGACAACTGCAGCAGGACAAATACCTTACCTGTGAAACAAGAAAACAGCATCTCACTGAGGAGAAAAAAAGTGCTGTGTTGCGTCTTTGCAGACTCCACACAAACGCCCACTGCGTGGCGGTGATTGCTTAACAAGCACCAGACAGTGTGATCTTGTATCTGCTGTTGTTCTGGACCGGAATTAAATGCCTTCTTTTTTTCCTTTTTTTTCCATAAGGGGTAGGACAAAAGAGCTATTTAGAGAATCGGCTGTTTAAACAGTTACTAATCCGCATTGCTCAATCTGAGAGTTGAGGTAGCTGCTGGAGAAAGCAGCAATAGATTGGGTAATAAAAGCACTCATTTCCATAGGATATAAAAAGGCAGACCTGCGTTAGCATCTTTTGATAATCAGACAGATTATGGTCAGGGTCTGCTTCTGCTGCAGGACAAAAAGCCAATTCCCTGGATTGCGTTACTTGTGCCAGCAAGGTGGGCTTGTTACAGATGACCTTAAGGAGCACAAGTGATAGGAGTGAACGGCTCCTACATGACTGTTCCTGTATTATCCAGCAATACACGGATAAGGAAATCAGAGGCTGTACAGAAGCACTGCGGGTTGATTTCTGCATCTCTTTGGGCTTGTGAGATACTCAGATATGACATAACATGAAATAACTCTCCACTGATAAAATAATTGCCTAGGTGAATACCTGGACATGGGCTGAACCTAAAACCTCTATGCTATAAACAAATGCCATCTACATGAGCTTGCACTTCCTGATTAAAGAAGGGGAAAAAAACAGCATGTTCTAGTTTGAACTGGGTTTTCTCTTAACCCAGTAATACGGATGTATGTTAGAGGTCTTTGGCCTATGCACTGGAGGCTGTCAGGTCTCTGGACCTGTGTGTTTGCACCATGGTGGGGCTGCACAGGCCTGAACTGCTGTGACCCAGCTGGGTTGTGCTCCTGGCTTTAAGAAGAAGAAGAACATGGATCTGGGAGTAAAATGTCTGGTTACTGAAGGGACCGAATGAATTTTGTGAGTACTGAGATCATACGGCAGAAAGCAAAAGGAGAGCAAGGAGGCTTTGGGGTCATATTCCGAGAAGGCACAAGCTGCTACGTCTGAGTCAAGGTCTTTAGAGTAAAAATGGTAGCTTCCAACATGATGTTTTAAAATGCATGTATGAATATTCTCTAAAATATTTTTAATAGAAAAAATTAAATATTTCTCCTCCTGCTAGCCAAAAAGTGACAATTTTCATGCAAAAGTTTTATCACATTTTAGTAGGAACAAACTACCAATAAACATTCTGAGGAGACAGAAAGTGTAACTAAAAAAAAAAAAAAAAAAAGATGAAGGAAGTTCATCCTTCCAAAAGCTGAAAGTAAAAGAAGACAAACATAAATGGTGTGACTGTCATGTTGCTGTTGTTGCAACATCTTACTTCTCTTGGTTTTCCCTGGAGCACTGTGCTTTTGAGCAGTACCTGAGATTTTCTTTTCCCTGCCTTTGAGCAGCACACTGATGGTAATCTAAAGCACGTGCTGAAAATTTTGTGGGTATCTGATGAAGTAACCAGGGAGAAGTTCCTACGTGACAATCCAGTTCTGCAGGTCTTTCTGCTCCTCCCTTCCCTTCTATGGTACAAACTGCTCCATTTTTATCATGCAATATGTAATTGACAGCAAAAACTTACTTTTGTCTTTGTATTCTAGCTTGAATGAAGGGGCTTGGGATATTTGATTGATAATATAACCAAAATACTCACCGTAAGATGACCCTTCAACATGCTTGGATAACATGGACCTGATGGTTGGTAAGGGGATGAGGGCAAAAAGCATCACTGCCCGTGCTGTAATGCAACAAATATTTGGTTATTATCAATACCTGCTTCCTGTCCCATGATAAAAGTGTCCCTTTTAAAGACTACCTGCCTGAGCCTGCAAGGAGCCTTTGCTTTGTCTTTCTTGCCCTTGGTCTACCACAAAGTAGTACAAACCTGTCCATAGGTCCTTGCTTCCTACTAGGAACTGTGGATACATGACCTATTGCTCTGACTGGCAGTTACTTTCCCTAGATCTGGAGTTTCTTGGTCTCTGCCTGACCTGAAATCCCAACCAAGCTGGAATATAGCACTGTTCTCTGTGATAGGTGAGATAGAAGATATCTACCTTATAAGCAGATAGAAGATCCTGTGCTGCAGGACAGTGTGACTGTATTAGTTTGGTAACATGGTGTGTCTGGCCTGGGCTGGAGTAATTTAAACTCTCTTTAGTGCAGAAATTCTAAGGGAACTGGAACTGGCTTCCTGTCAGCAAAGATTCAGACCATGCCCAGTGTGCTGGGGTGTTCCTACAGCAATAAAGGAACAAGCATCTTGTAAACTGTGTGGCAGTATGCATTGATTATGTTAATTTTAAACATACATTTGCATTATGTTATTTTTGCTTTTTTCTTTTTTTTTCCCCCGGCCTTGTTTTCATGTGGGTAAACAAAATCTCAAAAATTTCACTTTCTTGTCTGCTTTTAGTACACTGAATGTGTTATCTACATCTTTTCTTTTAAAAATAACTGAATTTGATTTTCAGTTTCTCATTCCCTCTATGGATGCACAGGAAAATCTCTTCAGGTCATTTCTTGGGTCTTTTCCTCACTTTCAGAAACAAGACCTTGAAGCCATGTGATGTACTCTTTCTGTTTGTCAAACATGAATTATCCAGCAGTATTGTCTCACTAGTAGTGGTAGACGACAGGAGTTGTCCCGCATGCCATAAGCATTGTTTCCCTGCACAGGTTTGGATTATGGCCAAGTAACAAATTATAAGTTAACTAGCCTCTAAATTAAGCATTAACAAAAGTGGATGCCTCTTTGAGATATCATAGGGCACGGAGTGTAATGATCTAAAGCCAAACATTGGGAAAGGCAATGATAAAACTCTTGACTATGAAGTCTTACAGATTTTGGTGACTCAGAGTAGCTATGTCCTGGGTGAGTGGAGGTTATTGAGGGCAGGTTTGGCAGTTGGGTTTTGTCAGCTGCTGAAAGAAGGGGTGGTTGTGCTGCTCAGTTAAGATGAGTAGGAAGAAGAGAAAAGAGCAGAGAAACCAGAGAAAGCTGATTATCATGCTGAACACTATTTTGACCTTGGTGTTTGGCCTCAGGTCTAACTTACTTTCATCATGAAAGCCTCTTGTGAACTATTCTTGTGAGCCTCAACTAAGCTCCCTGCCCTGGATTTCTCAGTAAAAGAGAGCAAAGACCCTTCTTGTAGTACAGAAATATCCCAGCTCCTTTCTCAGACTGTGCTCGCTCGCACACACCACAGTTCAGCTCACCGATGTAGAACAAGAAGGTCCACTGCACGAAGGCCATGATGAGGATGCCAGTGCTGAAGGATGCCATTCCAATCATGATCATTGTAGTATCCCTAAAATACTTGGAGAACACAAATACTCCTAGGAAGCTGGTGATGAAGATAACATACCCTGCAGCATTGCCATAGCCAATCTCCACAGGACTCCAGCTTAAAGGCTCCTTGAGCAAGAAGAGTGGGAGCACATTCATAGCACCAGCTACTGCAAGGTCGTAGAGAATTGCCCCAGCAAAGAGCATGACAATGGTAAGTTTTGAGGGTGATGCTGGTGCAAGATTGATGCTCTCAGAAGAGGAGGAATTCTGTGAGGCTCCTGCGCTGTCTGGTACCTGGTCACCACCATCCCCTGTGCCCTTTGCTTTGGCTGGGCAGGAAGCTGCTGTCTTGGGGACTTTCAGAACAAAAATGCTGTAGAGGAGACAGAAAGCATAGCAGGCAATGCTGCAGCCTACCAGCACTGTGCCCTCTCGATAGTGGTTGCTGAAGCCCACAAAGAGGTACCCCGATGCCATGCTTCCCAGGAAGCCTGCCAGACCGTACACCAGCTCGATGATGATAAGCCGCAGAGACCTCTTGCTCACGGAGGAGCCCAGGGATCCCAGAGCCATGACACCTGCCCAGAGTGTGGTGAAACCGCCTGTCAGCCCATTGAAAGCAGCAGCCCCGTACATCACCTCAACTGGCCAGTTCAGCAGGATCAGGAGGAGCAGGAGAGATCTGGAGACCAAGTAGCCAAAAAGAGGGATGCAGATGGGTATCTTCCGATGCACATTGTCCCCCAACTTAGACAAACCGTAGGCTGACACCAGTGGGCTCAGGCCCAGGACTAAGTTGTAGATGATATAGAAATTAGAGACAGCTTTCTGCTGAGCATCTTGCAGTGTGTGAGAAGGGGAGGTCAGGTTGGTCTGGTTGTAGTAGTTCTTCACCACCATTAGTAGCCCTGTGTCGTAGAAGGCGCTGGCCAGCTGGGAGCCTGCAACAACTGGCTCAATCCACGTCCTCATTGCTGCTAGCCCCAGCATAGCAGCTGGTGGCTGGCTCTTCTTCAGAAGAGGGGAGGGTTGTTCTCAGGAAGATGTGCTGCAGGAAAGCACCTTTGAGAAGTTCTGCTCTGGAGACGTACGCAAAGTCAAGTAGCAGAGGCAAATCAAAAAAGAAGAAAAAAAGGAAGAAAGTAAAAAAGAAAACATCTGTCAGATAGCACAGAACCAGAGAACGGTGCAAGAGAAAACCTGACTAAGAGGGTGTTTGCACAGCACTTTGCTACGTCTGTGCACACACTCACATCCCCACGCTGCTCTGATGTCTGGCTCATGCGAGAGAGGCTTTTGTACAGATGGAGAACGCCCTGCACTTGCTCTCCACTCTTGCTGATCTTCCTGGTAGGGTTTCAAAAGAGGTCATATGACCTAGGGGAATTTCTGTCTCCCAGTTTAGGAAGTGAAAATGCCCTAATCATATAATTGCTGCAATTAACTTTATTTTTTTTTTCCTTTTGGCAACCCTCATGTGTAAAAGTCTCAGGAAAACAAGGCTGACTCGTAGATGTGGGGGTGGACAAAGGCTGTTTATTTTTCAACTAGTTCATGAATCCTCCCTGCCTCTAACCCTTTTTTTCTTTCTTCCACGTCATGGTGCTGCTGGCTCTTTTGATCTTACCTAGTCCTTTCTATGCTATTGCTACATCTCATCCCTCCTGTCATTGCTCTTTCAATAACGCAACCAGGAAATTGCACCAAAAAGAAATGAGAAAAAAAAATAGTCTATTTTTAGCAACCTTTCTCCCACAGCTGCCCCTCCAAGTGCTTTCGTCTCTGAACTTTCCAATCTGGGAGTTTCCAAGAAGGGGAGAAAAGCCTTAGTTTATAAACCGCAGTTGGCTTCTGCCATGAATAAGCAGTGAATGGAGTAGGAAGCCAGGGTGAGTAAGCGGCCGCTCTATGGAACCTGCATGTCCACCACATCTCCGCAGGGTGATAGCAGCAGGCAGGAGGCACACAGCCATGTGCTGCCCGGGCATCCTCAGGTGTTTGCATGTGCCGCACATGCTCAGCCTCTTACGTTCCCCAGGCTGATGAGGGCTGGTGAAAGGGCTGATGCTCCTGCAAACTCCTGGCATGAGGGGAACGGAGCTGCTCCTCTCCATCAAGGTGTCTGATGGTCCAGAAAGGCCGAGGGCATCATTTGCTGGAGACCTTTTCCTGCCCTCCCTGTACTTCTGCCTAAGCTCAGCAGAGCCTCTGTGCTTATCTGGAAACATGCCCAAAGGAGAAGATACCTTTATTCAACATACTAAGTTTATAAGCAGCGTAACTGCAAAATAGAACCTAGTAAACTGCAAACCACTTTGCAGAAAGAGTTGCATGTCATGGTGGAGGCAGAAAACTCTGTTATGAATCTCTGAATATGTGATTTACTTGGTTTGAACATGAGGACATGAAAATAATACTAACTTGGTGTTAGCCTGCACTGTGTTCATGGTCTTAATCCTGTGTTTTTTGACTGTAGGAGGTCCTGACGTAGCTGTTGGTGTTGCATGTCTTTGAAGCACTGGAGCCTGGCCCCTGATATAGACAGTATTATGCAGGATGTTGTTCTGAGAAACACTGAACCTGTCAGGTGCCTGCCTGCTGTTGTCCCATCCTGTGTTCAGAGCAAATCCAGCCACAAGCAGTAACAGGGGTTTTTCTTTTTCCCAGGTCTACATCATCATTTGACCGCTTCCCACAGCATTCTATGTCTAGAAGGGGCAATGGTGATGTTTCCTTGATGATTTGGGAGATTAACAGTTTTACTATAGCTTCTGAGAATCCCAGACCCTGTTTTTTCACCCTGCCTCTTGGCCGTTTTTTTTCTGCAGAGCTTCAGAGTGAGGATGCAGCAGCCTTAGAAAATGTTTTCCAGTTGATGGGGTACTGACCACTTCTAATCTTATCCCTTTTTCTCACCTAGGCATGAATTTATACTTGCCTGCTGCCAGGCTTAGAATTCGTAAAATATATTTAAGGACATGGCAAATGGAAAGGAGTCACTGTGTTGAAACTGGTCTTTCCCCTGCTGCTGGACACAGAACTTGCTTATTGCAAATGACTGTGAATGACCTAGTACAAACATGGTACATAGTACATATGTATGAATGTAGGACCTAGTAGCCTCTCATAAAGCTCTGTATTGCTCTAGCTGGATCTGCCTCAACTGGTGACCAGAAATACCCTCCTGAGAAACAAGTGGTGCTTTTGGATCTGTTACTTCCAAAGGTCTTAAAAATGTCCAGGTCAGTTTCAAACGTAGATGCAGAGTCTAAGAGGGACAAGTGAAGCAAATCTCTGCAAATGGTCCCCACTATATGACAGAATCAGCTGCAGGGAGGCTGTTCCCCTTACTCAAAGACACCAGAAACTCTCTCAGCAGGGTTTGGAGTCAGCAGACTCTCGGATCCAAGGAAGTTACACACATTCTCAGCTGCAGGAAATACTTAGAAGATATCTGGCAGCTTGAAAAATGCTAACTGAAATGGTAATGATCTCACTCTCTTCTGGTTTAATGAATCATAACAGGCAGAGTAACATAATCTGCTGTAGGAAGATTAATGATGATTGCTTTAAAATACAAATTAATAATTAATTTAGAAGAACAGTGCAGAAACCTCCATCTGTTGTACTTTATATTGATTCAGGTGACATTTATTCAATGCTTGTGTGTTCGTGATTCAAGAATTTCTTTTTTTTTTCTCTCCTATCTCAATTGTGCATTTTTTTTTTGTTTTACATTTCAGTTTGGGAAAAAATTCCAGGAAATCGCATAGAAAGGAGTAGGAAATTATCTGCTAGAATGATTTGTTGCTGGATAATTTCAGTTATGCCAGAGCTTTTAGTTTTGTGCTGGGCCAAAGACTATTAGCCAACTATAAAATCTAATTTGGGTTATTCCAACCGGTTGGATTTTTTTTTTCCTTTGGATTTTCTGAAAGAGGTGTTTGGTTTGTTTAGTCTTTCTTTAGAATTAGGCCAAAGCTATTACTCCGCAATCTGGAATATTTCCACAGGGTGGAAATTCCAGAAAGCCTTACTAAAAAACCCAAAGCATCACCCTGTGAACAATTTAAGCAATAAAAGCAACTAGAAGATTTGCCACATTTTATTTTGTCCAGTGAATTTGGTCTCTTCTACCCACCATTAGAGAGAATGAGAAATGTCTTTTTCCCTTTGAGCTTTGATTTGGGACTTTAGTTATCTTGGAGTGCAAAGGTGTGTTATAGGCACAGAGCTGGAGGGACTGCAAATCTGCTCAACTGTTGCAGATGATAGGTTGCTTTTCCCTTCACCCTTTCTTGTATGTACAGGTTGTTTGGCTTATTCAACTGACACTCTTGAGATATAGGTGATTCTGTGCTGGGGTCAAAGCTATCAAGGCTACATAGCTCGTTGACTGTGCTAAATGCCACTAATGAGCTCATGAATTATTTATATATTTTCAGGATACTCTGAGTGCTCATTCATGTTAAAGGTAGTTTTTAGAAATAATTCACCTGGAAGGAAATAAATTAATGTAAGTAATTGCAAAGCAAGTGCTCAAGTAAAGGCTCTAGAATATTTTCCACTGCAAAATAATTTACATGAATACCATATTGATTCAGTGTCAAGAAGACTTCAAAATTGCTCTTCTCTAAAATCAGCTTTTTCCCCAGAACCCAGTTCTCATTGTACTAATATTTATAGAGACATTTGCATACACTTTAAATACAGTTACACAGCATAAACACAATGGAGCCTTAAGAGCAGTGGCTCTTGACATTTAATAATCACCCACCTACAGAATATAGCAATAGCACAATGGCATAACCAGCTGGAAAAGGAAAACACTCTTTTAGGGCATCCCACCACAGACCCTCCTATATGCAGTCCTGCTAGAGGCAAGGTCAGCTCCGTGTTGCATCAGCTCTTGGATATTTATCCAGCTGATCAGTCTGGGCAGTCAAATAATAGGTGTTTAATGTCTCCTTTTGGAGACATTATGCATTCCTATGCAGTATTGCTTTTTTATTTTTTATTTTTTTGGTAACCTCGCCATTTATGACAATTATACTGCCTTTATTCCTGAACAACGTTGTCATAGGGATCTCAATGTACTGGGGCAGCTAGGCTTGGCAAGCACCAGCATTTTGGAGCTCTTTTTGACAACCTTCCATCTGGAAAGGTCAGATTTTGGCACCCCGGAGCTCTAGTCTGACACAAACTCTTAAGCCCTTCTCATTCCCCATGCCCAAGCCTGTCCATGGATTCAGGATTTACAGTCTGAGGTGGTCTCCTGCTCGAAACGCGCTTCATCGACAAAGCTGTAAATCAGCCTTGTGACCCCTCTGCACCTTCCCAAAAGTGTCACGAGAGCCTCAGAGGGCTTCCTGAGCATCAGCAGCTCCAATATTTGCACAAAGGGGTGCCCAGCACCAGTACATGGGGGTGGCACTGCCAGCAGGCCAGAAAGCTGGAGAAATTCCTGCCTGGAAGCAGATGCACTCTGGACACAGGCTGGTGGCATTTGGCAGGGGCGGTGAGTCTTCTCACCTTGTCTCCCATCGCTTGGCTCCACATGCTGATATACCTAGTGTCCTTGGCACTTGCTGAGCATTTTGGCACAGGTTGCAAATTCATGGTGTCAAGGCGGTGAAGCACTGGACACCAGCTGGGAACAGGATCTGAGTGAGGAGAGGCATTATAGTATCCGAGGCAAGCTGACTGAAAACAGCAGTGAGAAGAAACAGCTATTTTTGCAATGGCTTGTTTTCCTTAGGAAAATATTTCTTCATAATAAATGATCACCGGTTGTGTGGCCAAGCGATGCCCCTTCTGCCTATGGTTTGGAAGCCTGATTTCTCATCTGACTGGTGTTTAAAAGAAACAGTTATACCTCTCAACAAAAATAGGCCAATTCCCACTTCGTCCCCATTGCTCACTAGAGATCAGAGCCTGTTTGGTTTCTACGGGACCCCAGAAAAAGCTGGTCATTGAGATCTCAGTACTGCAGCTAAATATTGCCACATCTAAACGGGGGAATTTGGGCACGGCACTCCTTACAAAGTGCAGTCAGGTCTCTCTGAGTATCCCTGAACTCTGCAGGTACTGCTGCTAGTCACAGAGATGGGGAACACAGGAGGAGAAGCTGGAGGCTGCCCTGTAATCTGGGTACATGAGGAAGAAGTGGTTTCTGCCAGCCACTGCCTCCTCACAGGGGTTATGATAGCCTGGTCTAAGGGAGTCCTCATGTTATCTTTTGGATCTGCAATGATCAATTACAGCTAATTCCTGGATGCCCCTGCAATGTTGACACAAAAAAAAACCAACATCCGAATATGAATGGCTGCCTTCCTTTGGAAACTCACTGTGCCAGATGCCCATGGACATTTGGCACAGTAGTTCAACTCTAGGAAGTCCAATGTTGCCATGGAAAAATACCAGGCCACTTGTGTCCCTTGAGATGTTTGAGACATTGAGACACCTGCACCAGCCTCCTCCAGCTTCTGGCATTCAGGACGCAGAGCACTACCAGATCTGTTGAGATCATATATAGGCACATATGTTCTCCTTCACTTTCCATGGGAGTAGAGCAAGCCCATACCACAGACACTGCAACCAGAATATCATCCCCTCATGCTTCAAGACCCCACCAATAGCACCAAGCAATTCATCTTTGCCAGTATCAACTACTCTGGCTGTGTCCCTGCTCAGAGCACTGTTCTCTGCTGCTCATGGCACAGGGTAGCACTGATGTCAATGGGTAGCAACATGTCGCCCTATTTCTACAACATATCATGGACAAGCTGGTAGATGTAGATCTTGGTCTTCAAGACAGGGTCAGAGATGTCCTACCTAACTGAGCATCTGGAGTTTGTTTTTGTGTCTCTTCACCTGCTCCCATTGCTGAAGTCATGCTCAGCTCTCCACTTAGACCTAAGCTGACGGTGGAGATGGAGGCAGGAACAGATCCTGGATTCCCAGAGATAGCGTATACTTCACCCAGGCTTGTCAGTGCTTCTTTTGGGTGAACTTTGTCTGGGGAAAAATCTCACTCTGGGGAAGTGTCTCTGGGGAAAAATTCTCATGCATGTGTGAGAAAAACTAAGTTCAATAAGCAAAAGATCTAGAGAAAGGATTTGTTACATGGTGCTACCTGCTGTGCTGCGCTGACATGCTGTGCAGTGTGGAGGGATGCCACAGCACCAGAGGTGAGTGGTGTCCCTGCACCATGGGCAGTGGAGAGATTCACCAATCTTCTCCCTGCAGTACAGCAGAGCCACCCATAGCTTTGAGAGCATTATGGAAGAGCAACGGAGAAGCTGGAGACAGCAGAACTTCTCCCAGAACAAGTGCTGAAGAAATCTGTGTTCTTCTGCTTTTACATTCAGAGGTCTTGTTTTCTTTTGTTTTTCTGGTAATTCAGAATTCTCTTTTTATCTCTTTGGATTCTCTTGTAGGCTTCTCCCTCTACTGGAAAAACAGAATGCTGCATCCTCAACATATGCTTTTGCTGAGTTTACTTTTTTTCTTTAGCGCAAGGAATTTAGGTGATTAATAGTGCTGACAGTTAGCTGTATCTCTTCACATTAATCCTCCGCATGGAAGCAGGAAAAAAACTTCTTGTATCCAATGTCTGCTTAATCAGCTGGACTGCAGAACAAATCCTGCTCTAATTCTTCTATAAGACCCAGACATTCCTTGTGCTAAATATTTTTGGGAGCACATCATGCTTTTCGTTAATATTAATCTCCCTTTGAAAACTTTGGCAGTGCATTTCAGTTTGGTATGGAAGAGTTGTAAAGTTCGACAGTATGCAGGCAGTGACAGGCTTGAGGAATGAGATGAAACAAACTGCCCTAGAACTGTAGCTTAAGCAATTCAACATTGAATAAAGCAGAAGTAGAAAGTTGGTATAAAATGAAATAACCATAGCAGAAAAAATAATCTGGGCTTTTACACATTATTAAGCTTACTGAGTTCACTAATGACTTTTTTAATATTAAAGTCCAGTTCAAAAACAAAAGCATTTTTGTTATATGCTTTATATAATTGTACTTCTTGTAGGTCTACAAATGTTTGTGACATGATTAATGGATTCTGAAAAACCCACAAACACAGTTAAAGGATAAGATGAAGGATAAAGGATAAAGGATAAAGGATGAAGTAAAGGTATTGAGAATGAGAAAAGCTCTATAAAAATAATTAGATGAGCAAATTTGGCTCAGGATTCATGAGATTACAGAGGAACTAAATGTTAAATGTAGACTGTAGGAATGTAAGAATGCTCTACACTGAGAGTAGTAAAAAATTTTACTCGGACAGAATAATAGAGGAAAAAGGAATAATGAGCTTTGAGCGAGGACGGGGGCTGGGTGAAGGGGGAAAAGAAGCGCAAAGGAAAGAGGAGCACTAGTTTTTAAGCTGCTAACATCTCTTCTGGAGCTCCCCTGGAGAGCTGGCGGTGGGAAATACCGTGCTCTTGGTGGAGACCCTTGCAGCTGCAGCTGCGCTACCGCTGCCCTGGCACCTTCGGGCTCATCCTGCTTCTGGACAACACTCCCCAGGCATCTCAGTGTGGCAGCTGTACCATCTAAAACACCATCCCTAGGGATCTCTGCTGTCCTGAGTGGGTAGGGAGCTGCCCCATGCTGGCCATCCTCTTGGCACAGCCCTTGGGCACCCGCTGTCTCTTCTCTCCTAGCACAGGACCAGAACATCTTCTGAGGGCCTTTGGCAGGTACCTCAGCCCTAGGTAGATACAATCAAACGGCACAAAAGTCTCTTGGAGAGGCTACAGCAGGCAAGCAAGACAGCAGAAAGGAAAGAGGCAGCCCCTGGTGAATCCACCCGATTTTCCAGGGTAACAGATAGAGATAAACCAGGACACCACAAATGTGCAAAGGGGTACTTCCTTGGACTTGGGTACCTCTGCTGCATGCTCCTGTAGCCCTGCATGCTCTTTAATTTCCTTTTGTTTAAGCAGGGAAAGGAAGATAGAAGATTACTTATTTAAAATTTGGTCCTTCTTGAGACAACCTATCCTAGGAAGCTGTTTTAAAATAATTCTTACGTTAGTGCTACCTGTGTTTTCTTCAATTCTACATTTCTAAGGAAGGTAAAAGTCATCATCAGGACAAAAATGATATCCACTTTTAGTTGCCAGAGCAGGAAGATCTTAACTTATTCCTCAAAGTCTGTATCTATTTACCCTACTGGACTAGGTACTGAAAACAGAAGTTGGCAAGAAAAACTAACTGTGGTTTTAGTCACTTGGGTGTTTAAATTTTCCAGACTCTTTTCTGCAAAACATCCTGTCAAACATATGTACTTCATTTGTTTAGGAAAGTGCACACACAGCAGCCCCCAGACTACAGATGCTGAAGTACACTGGTGACATTTATGAGCTTAACTGCTCTCTTTTTTTTTTTTTTTTTTCCATGCAGTGGTTCTTTCAGTGGGGCCTATTTACTTTTTCCAAGCTTCTGCAGCTCGGAAAATTACGGGCTCTGAGACCCTTTCCTTGATTGAAGAGCGCTGGCTGTTCGGGAGATGCTTCACGGGCTCCTGTGGAGAACCTCAAAGCTGCTACGGCGCCTGCAAGGCTCATCCCTGTTAGAGCAGTGGTTTCAGGGTATGAGCTTGCGCGCCAATGTCATTTGCTAATACTTCTTAGCACCAGGTAGGGACTTCCAGGTAACCTATGAAGAGCAGGCATGGAAGAGGTATAACCCTGTTTTTTAAGGCATATGTCAGCCCTGCCTGGCTAGTTATCCAGGCAGTAGCCTGGAGATGGTGTGAACTTGTTGGAGGAAAGGTGCCTGGGAGAGCCCAGGGCAAGGATGCTGAGGGGTAGCAGGAGGCAGATGACAGCAGAGATGGACCGCAGTGGTGATGGGTGTGCAAGTACATACCCATCAAGTGCAGGTGAATGCTCTGTGCTGGACACCAGCTCTTCCTGCTCTGCTGCAGGCTGAGGGCAGCAGCTGCTGCTCAACCTCTACAAGGTGTGGGCCAGGTTCACGCATTTTGTGGTTTGATGCGTCTCTTTTTCTGCCATACATACCGCACTTCCACATCACGGCTGTACCAGAGTCAGAGCCTTCTCCATTCAACCCCCTCAGGGGTTTCATGCCAGATGCCACCTCCAAGGTGCCACCAGAGCTAGGATCAGAAAGCAGCTCATGTCTGTCTGGCACCAGCTTTAGGACACTCTCTGCAAGGACACATAACCTAGACAGTCTAAGGCAAAGCAGGCCTACAGACTAAAGCCAGAAAGTGACCTCATCTACAAATAAATTCTCTATAAACTGATTTAATACTTTTTTTTTTTAAGAAGGAAGAGAGAGGTTGAAGAATACTTGGAAAATCAAGCTTTTTGGGGCACTGAAATGCTGTCTTGATCTGCAGTCAGTCCTGGGGGATCCCTGTAAGTTCGCTGGAAATACCCTGAAAAGCGTAGACAGCATATATTGACTTTGCTTTTAATTTGTGAGGTTGGAGAGTCTGCATGTCGATACATCACAGCTCCCATGAGCAGTGCTATCATTCAGCTATTTCCTGACCACTTTTGCTAACAACTGGCTCAGTAGACAGTGGCCAGGAAGGACACCTGGGCTGAGCTTTCTCCTGCCTGACCATAGCTTGCCTCTGACAGCATCTGCGACGCTGTAACTGGCAGAGATTTTTCTTGGTTTTCATTGATCGTGGGTAAATATGCTTGGTCTCATATATCTACAATCCCTGCTCAAACACAGTCTGAGATTCTTTTCAGCTGGCTTCAGAAAGGGCTCCCTGCATGACTAAATTCCCGTCAGCGAGATTTTCACCTATTTCTCTTTCTGCTTGTCTCTGTTTTCCATTATTTATAACACTTTTCCCCAGCCTGCTTTATTTGTCCTCCTCTCTCCTGCCTCTGTCAGAAAGTCTTACTTCTTCATAAATATTGTCCTACGACTTGCAATTAACTTCACCTCCTCAGACTTGCAATTAACTTCACCTTCAAAAGCAACCCTCTCTACCCTATATAAGCTCGGTCTGCCTTCAGGGGAAGGCTCATTTGTTTTCTTCAGACACTACATTAAAGCAAAGCTGTTATGATTCCCCTCTTGACATGATGAATGTAGCCAAGCAAAGGTACTTGTTGTCCCCGGCTCCCCTCGAACAACCAATTAGTTACACACATGTCTAGTCTTCAAATGTCTCCCCCTACTCTCCTTATTTTATTTCTGAAGGGGAGAAGGATGGAAGAGCACTTGGAGCCCTGTGGGGTGTCTTTTCTTTGCCCTTTTTCTCATGAGATGAGCTGTTGAATCTGAAACTCATATCACTCTTAGTTTTTGTTGGAACTGAGATTGCAAATGGGAATTGGTGGACTCAAGCAAGGTTTAAACTAGTAGCTTATTTTTTCTTTTTTTCTCCAGATGCTTCTGTTAATACCAGCTTTTATACTGCATTAGCCAAAACCCCAAATCCAATCTAGTGTTTTACAGTTGAATTCAGTACTATGTAGCCCTCAAAGAATAAGGTTTTCAGGGATATTTATGTAACTAAATATTTTTGTACATTTTGTACATTTTTGTTACTTAGTCTTGTGAATCTTGGTTTGTCCACCTTTCCTGAGGTTGTTTAGTGAAGGAAAATGATGAAAATGCAGCCAAACACCTGAGGAAATGAGGAAGTCGGTCTGTGATGAGGCCTGACTGAGATGAGTTTGATGAGAAGGCAGGACACGTAGATTGGCCAAAGGCCTTTTCCATCCCACGAGGCTCAGTGAAAGCAGGTGTGAGACCCCCTCACTGATGGGAGATGTTGGTCTTGCTTCCTGAGAGTGGACAGGTTTTGAAAGAGAACAGCAACACAAGGAAACAAGAAGGGAATGGCAGACAACAAGGAGATACGTAGGAAAGGTGCTGCCGTGGGAGTGCAGATCTGGCAAATATAAAGGCCATAATCGGTGGCCAAGTCTGCTTGGATGGCACCTCTGCCACTAAAGCACTGAGCCTTCCTGGGCCTGGAGGCACCCAG
Source organism: Tinamus guttatus (assembly GCF_059628265.1). Lineage (NCBI taxonomy): Eukaryota > Metazoa > Chordata > Aves > Tinamiformes > Tinamidae > Tinamus > Tinamus guttatus. The sequence goes on along the minus strand of NW_028289103.1, from coordinate 103,606 downwards.
ACTATCTCAGCACTGTATGCTTCAGGAGAGAACAAGCCCTACAAGGGAGTGGGCAAGTGTCCTACTTTAACACCCTCTTTCTTCCAATCCAGTTAAGCAGGGCTGGATACTTGGATGGCAGAGGTGTCATGCAAGCCTATTCCCATTGCACATCTGGGAACTCCACCTTTCTGCATGGAGGTGACATGAGGTTCCTCCTCACTAATGACTGTTACTCAACTGCACCACTTTTAAAGCCTTGCATGAACGCTCTGATGTGCTACTTCAGGAGGATAATATCACTAATCCATTTGTTTTGCTATGATTTTCCTGTCTTCTTGTCACTCAGTTGCAGCTGGAGCGTGTTGCTCATCTCAATGGAAGGTGGAGAGAGGTGGAAGGAGGTGATCACCTTTCCTTCAAAGACAGGGAAGAAGTGCTTATCAGGGCTGCTTTTACATAAGCATCCTCCCTCTGTGCCACAGCCCCCTTTCTTCACCAACCCCATAATGAGGAGTGCTCCATCCTTCAGGCAAGGACTGGCTTCCCCAGCTCAGAGCAAAACCCTGGATGAAGGATACAGGAAGCCGTTGTAGAGGCAGGTACAGCTGAAGCTTTGCAGGCACAGGGCAGGAGGACACACCTGAATTCTTTCTCCATCCCCCTGTGCAACCACTGCTGCAAGCAGACATCTCCATTTGCCCAGGAGGATCTGCATTTCCACCTGAAAGGCAGTGTTACCCTTACCTGAAGCAGCTGCAATATTAGAGGAAAGAGGTTTTTTAGTTGGTAATTGAATGATTCATTTCCAGGGTACAGATGTACTACTAAGGACCTTTCTCATTCCAAATAATATGCTGGTGTATGGCACACAAATATACAGAAGGTGAGGAGCAGCAAGGACGTGTAAAATATCTAATACCGTATGAGCAAATCAGTCCTGGATTTAAGTAGATCCCATGACTTGGCTTCCAGGACACATCCCTTGAAACGAAGCTCCTGCCATGCTCAGTGTAGTTTGCCCTCCAGATGTCACTGCTGCTGCACAAATCCCTGCAAAGCAGTCCCGGCCAGGCTGTTTCCAGTGATGGAGATTCAGATGAAAAGCTTTGTGTGCATCTCTTTTTTTCATCTCTCTCTCTCTCTTTTTTTTTTTTTTTTTTTTCAGCCCCATCGATTGGAACAAGACCTGAGGCATTTCCAGCTCTTGGTGGCACACCATGCTCACTTACTTCACTACAGAAGATGAAAGGTGCCTAGGTGCGAGATGGAAAGCCCTTATATTCATTTTAATGCTTATTGTAGCAGGTCTGTTCCTGCAGGTGCAGTTTGTAATCCAGTGGGTTCATTGAGAAATTAGGGTTTATTCAGTCACAGTTAGCAGCAGACCCTGAGATCTGGATGGCATTTTAGGGTTTCTCTGCTGATGATGAGTTTTGGGGTTTTCATTTCCTTGATACAAGCCCTGGTGCTATTGAGCATGTGATAATATAGCTGCTAGCTCCTGCCCTGGGCTCTTTTGTGGTGTGTCAGATGGGGACTGGGATGTTGCCTCCTCTTCAGCTTGGGGAGGAGTGCGGGGCTCGACCCTTGGTGATGACACAAGCCCATTACTAAGAGCTTCCTGCACCACCCTGCCCAGTCAAACCAGTAATTAGAAGGTAATTTGGAGTAATCTTTGGATTAATGGCCGTGCTAATATTTATAACATTAGTCATGCCTTGGCCTGTCCTTCCTCTGCTGGATGAAAGGCAAGGGGATGCCATGGCTTGGTGCCCACTTCCAGGACTTGCAATGACTTTAATCTGCGGAGCTGATGGGGAACACTTCCCAATCTTTTGCCACCAGACCTGCAAATCTGGGGCTGTTTGGCCGTGATCCCTCTGGGCATGTAGGTCCCAAGTCCATAGATGTCTTCCTGGAGGCTGTGACGGGGCACACGCCACCGAAGAGAGGCACAGTCAGCATCCACTGCCTGCCCCGTGCTCACACCAAGAGCTCTCCTGCTTTCCATGGGTGGAATCCATCCACCCACACTACCGAGAGAAACCAGGAGAAATGTGGAAGAGTGTTGATTTCACAGACCCTTAGCCTCCCCGCGGTCATGGAGGTTTCTTCTGTTATATTATCTACCTGGCCACCCTTGGGTTAAACACACCTAAAGCATTCCACGTATGAACTTCTCCAAATATCCATAAAGTATGCCAGATTTCCCACCCCCCACCCCTGGCTTGGGGTTTAACTAAAGTTCCTGTGACTTTCTTGTCAATGCAAAGGCAGAGTGGATTATTCTCACTGTTTATGGGGCTAACCCAGAAATGATGGCTAAAACAGTTCCTCTTTTTTTTTAGTGCTGGCTTCTCTGCCAAAACACTCTAGAGTTTAGTGAGTGTTATTTGGCTGAACAACAGGGTGACAGAGGACACTCGATGTCCTAAGCGCTTGTTATTAAAATAAGTATTAATGGCTCACAACAACAGAATTTGTTGTGGGGATCCCCGCGCCACCGGAGCTGCTGGGTGTCACCGCGTTGTTTTTGTAAGGTCAAAATCAAGGGTGTAATTTCTGCAGGTTGGCAGGAAGGAGGGCTCTTACTAAGGGCTGCAATTGGCCCTGTCCAGCTCCTGCTGGACTCACCGGTGTCCTCTGCCCCAATCCTGAAGAAGGAGAGGGAAAATCTGGGGTGAAAGAGGAGCCTCTGCTCCACAGCTCTGTCTCTCCCTGCCCTGGTCTGCTGGCAGGGAGGCTCTTTGCTCCCCGCCGGGGCACTCAGACCCGCTCAGCATGGCCTCGACACGGAGCCGCCGGTTCATAGAAACACACACAGGTTTCTGTTTTAATGAGAAAATAATTATATACTTGCATTGTAGGCCTCACAGTCACTAGGAAAAAAAAAAGAAAAAAAAAAAAAAAAACAGAAGCAGGATAACATTGAAGTGGTTAACATATACAGAAAGCCAGATACTGTTGAACTGGTTGGTAGCTCTTGACAAGGACGCCATCTTTTGGTGGCTGAACAAATCACTGCTGTTGTATTTTCTGCCAAATTATGTTAATATGGAGCAATAAAAAGTCAAAACTGGCATCTTTTAAAACTAGAATTGTTCAGAAAACCTGCACCATATCCCCAAACTGATTACAATCACAAAAGCTAATGCTTAACTATTTTTTTTTTCAATACACAGTTTCATTAAAACCAGTCTTCGACACGGGAAAGAATTAAGTGTTCCTATTATGGAGACAAACTAAAACTCTGCAATAGTGCTCCTTTGTTGCATTGGATATATGTATATATAGATAGATATGTATTACTGGCATATACTCATAAACATCTAAGCTTGGTAGCATGCAAATGAAATAACAGAGGCAAGTAAACTGCATAGCACTCCTGTTACCACAGCACTGACGTGTGCTGCCGGCAGCGAGTCTCCATAATTTCTGGAAGAGAAAAACACGGCTGGGTGGAAAGCTCAGCTGTCCTGAATTGGTACATGCAAATACTCTTACTGATGCTTCTAGTGAAAGAAAAGGGTTCCCTTGCGGCCCTTCTCTACCACCCTATCTGCTTTTGAGGACAGAGATTTAATTTTCACATCAAACACTAAGTGGCAATGGTGGCGGGAGAGGAGGTTGATGAGGATGAGGAGATGTACTAAGATTAATGGTTAATATTCGTGAATTTCAGGAGAAAGCAAGAGCAAAGCGCAGACCTCCAGGATGAAGAAAACAGGGAAGAAGGAGGCCTCCCTTTGAGGCAGCCTGGAGCAGCCCCGTTTCAGGCAGCAAAGGCCAGGAAAAACTGAGGAGGGCATGGCATGATTCAAAACCATCTCACCATGAATACCTGGGCCAGCTTCAGCAGGATGCTGGATGACACTGCTCAGGAAAACCCCTTTCTCCATGTCCTTCCCACAGGTGGAGGGAGCCAGGGCTCCTCTCGACATGGATGTGATGCTCACAAACGCTGCTGCTGGAGTGCTGCTTCCTGCAGCTTATGGCAACATCTACTCAGCTTGCACACAGAAATCACAGTTCACTGCTGACTGCCATGTCTGAACAGCGAGCTCCCTTCCTCAGACTGGCAATTCTGCTACATGTGTGGTGTGCCCCAAGGCACCGTGGCTTAAAGAGCATCCATGAAACAAGCGCGCTTTTTTTTTTCTTTTTTTTCACAGTGAACTCTCATTTTAAAAGGGTTTTCTTCTGTTAAATAGCACTTAAGTAAATTCATGGAACTGCATCAACTTCTAATCACATCTGCTACAGTTCCCTGAAAATAGGTCTCAAGTGACAGTGTCAACTGACAGGCAAAAAGGAACATGAAAGATACTCTGCATGTGAGAAAGCACATGATGGAGGAAGCGGGGCCAGGGGCCCAGGGATAATTTGGTTGCCAGCTCTGCCTTAGTTTGACAGAAGCACCAGAAGTATGTTCACAGTATTGGTAGTCATTTTAAATGAGCTCCCTGTTTTGGAAAAAAATATGTTTGGAACATATAGCCCCATTTTGTTGCTATATGACAGAATAGCAGGTCATGAAACCGAGGAGGGCTTAACACAGGACCAGCATCTTGACTGATTTTGAAAAAGAAGTCAAAACAATAATTATTTGCTAATAAAAAGCATTATATATAGAAAAAGCTCAATGTCTTTTTTTCTCCTTGATCCCACCCAAATTTAATCATTTCTAGTCCAGAAATTATGGTTCCAAGTTGTAAAATACTCTATTGTATTGCTTTGCATGAAAAGAAAGAGTAAACCCACAGCCTCTACGCTACATACAAATACAAAGCACAAGAATAAATACCACATTTTTGTTTTTGTTTTTTTTCTAATTGTCAGGTTACAAAACTGGTCAATACTTTGCAATTGTGACTCATGCAAATACCACATTGGGTCAAATTTTAATATCACAAATACTGCATCAACTCAGTGCTTTTTTTTTTGTTTGTTTTTGTTTTAATATCCCCTTTCAGAAAAAAAAGAAATTCTCACTCACCCCTACAGCTGGCAAACAGCTTTGGAGAAAATAATCTGTACACCCACCTCCGTACTCTTTCTAGTATGCCAGACTCGCACACGCGCTCACACACACACGCTCACGCACCCACGCTCACACAGACTCACACTAATCCTTCACTGCTGATCCCAAGCCTATGCAACAACTAAAGGCTCTATGGTTTGCTTGTAGCACTGAAAACACTGGTTGAATGGCAAAAACAATGCTTATTTTCTTGGTGTGCTCTTCTTTGCCCACTCTTCCTCACTCACCACCCCCTTCAACTTTTACGTAGCCTGGAAACCTGAAGACTTCCATAAAGCACTCTACATTAACTCCAAAAGCCTTTTATGTTGTATAAATATAGTTAAAGACGTAACTCTATTTCATCCCTCTTCCTAGGCCAGAGTCTGGCTCAGTCCAATTATTGCCTCATTTAAAAATTAAATGACCTTTATTTGAAATCATTTCCCACTGCATTTCTACTTCAAATTCTCCATCTTTATAGCTTTTACGCATACGGCCATGCTTTTCCCTCCCCGCCATCAAAAAATAGCTGTCACCCACTAAATACAGACTTTCTATTTAGAAACTTTGCTATGTAAATAAGCTCTGAGAACCTGGAGCTCAGGTGATATTGCAAGCATACAGGATCCTAAAGCTAAGGTAATCCATTTGGCTTGGCTCTCATCCCCATCTATTCCACTCCTAAATTATGATGGCTTGTGTTTGCAACACAAGGGATTATTTTGCTGAGTCTACTGGATTGTACATTTGCAATAGCTGCATCCCCATGTTTTTTTTTCCTCCTTTTTAAACAGATAAATTACTAGAAAGGGGAGCACGACGCCCACCCCGCTCCTCAAGAAAAAACAACCCCCAAACGCCACCCCGCGCCCCCCGAAAAGCAGCATCCGGAGGCGGCGGCGCCGCGGCGGGATGGCGGGATGCAGCGTCCCGGGGACGCGGCATCCGCAGGGAGCCCCCACGGCGCCCGTGCCGGCCTCGCCGCCGCTCCCGCTGCGCGGGGACGGTGCCGGCCCGGCCCTCGGCACGCTGCGATCCGGGAGGGGTGGCTGGGGGGGGGGAGCGTGCTGTTTTCCAGGTGGGAATTCCTGTTGGTTTAGGATTGCTGCTGGGAGACGGATCGTTTCTGTGTCTATGTGCATCATCGAGTTTCTGGTATCTTTAATAAATACTGGATTAAAATGGTACTGCTTATTCTTATTCCTTTCTTTTCTTTTTTTTTCACTTTTTTTTCCTTTTTTTTTTGGTTTTGCAGTCCCTAGCCGCCTTCTTCACGCTACAGCACGATTATTCGTTCTCCTCACGGTTGGCATAAATGCCAGCTTCCCAGCGCAGCGCCAGAGCGCTCTTCCTCCGATTCACTCTGGTTGCCTCCAGGACCTGGTAAAGTGAAGAAAAGCAGAAAACACCACGTTACTCACACGTCATCGGGGTGCAAACCAGGGTACAAACCAGGGTGCAAACTGGGGTGCAAACTGGGGTGCAAACCAGGGCTGCTCATGCGGTGAAGTGTTGGTCAGTGGAAACATCCCCAGGAAAATCAATGCGGGAAGAGGAGGCAGGTCCATCTCTGCACCCCGGCCAGCTCCTTCAGGATTCTCCACAGCCAGTGCTTGCTCCTGAGCACCCCACACTGCTGGTCTCCGGCTTGTGGCCCTGCCAGTGGGGGTGTCAATGCTGTGACTGCAGCATGACCGGAGAGAAATGTCACCCTGGGCATGGAAAAGGGGGTCTGCACAAGGGGGCCACCGCCGTCAGCAGAGGCTGCTCCATGGTGGGCACTCATATGGTGGTACGTTTTTCACACACACGCACACAAATATATACGTATGTTTTGACGTAAACATGTATAAATATATACATATGTTTTGATAAGTATATATATGCGTATATACTTACATATATCTCTGCATAAACATACATACTGTATATATACTATACATATGTATAGGATGCACATACAAGAACGACTAAAAGAAAGTAGGAAAAGGTTTAAATATATGCTTGAAGCAGGAGAAAAAAAGAAATTCAGAGTAGAGCAGCAGGCATGAGGGTGTGGAGCTGCGGTCCCCAGCAAATAACGATGGCAGTGCGTGTCCTCCCAGCCTATCCGCGTGCTTGGGACCTCTCCCAGAAGCACGTGGCAGTGGTATCTCCTCACGTACACCCAGGAACAGCCTGATCAAACCATCAGGCTGCTCCAAGGCTCATTGCCTTAGCGAGTTTTACACCAGCCCTCCCATTGCAGCAAACTTTAGAGATGTTTAAAGAGACAAGTTTAAAAATAAATCAGAAAACCAAGCCCCTAGTTCTCAGATTGTTTGCTGAATGAATGTCTGTCATTTCAGGCCCCTAATGGTTTGTACAAGCTGTTCTGCGGCCCGATTTGTCTGGCTGCAGATGAGTAATTCACTTTTTGGGAAAGGACGATGTTATTTCACGCCTGTGCACAGAAAGCCAAATGCAGTGAGAACTTCAGCCTTGACCAGAATACAGAAAACAGACAGCTTAAGAATAGATCTCGTACAGGGGAATGGATGAGCTGAATTTGCCCTTCCAGCTTCTAATAAGCTGTGGTTGAAAAAGTAAACAGGTACTACAAGTTCCTACATAGGTAACATTAGGAAATGGGCTTTGAACAATATCAGGTCTGATTTTCTTTAAGAATATGAAACTGCTTCTGGGTCTATGTTAAGGCCTAGATCTCCATTGAGGAACTAAAGAAAGGTAAGGTGAAGTTTGACAAGCTTTCTTACTTTTTTGCCATTATTTTCTTTGTCCTCCCTTGACTATGACCATGAAAAAACCGCAGAACCAAAGAAGGGCAGCATTCTGTCAAGAGATATAATCTTGATCTGACACTCCAGCTGCATCCCCATGAGCTCCCTGAGCAGGACTACAGAACTGGTCCAGGCTTCCCAGAGGGTTAATTGCTGACATTTTTCTCAAAATTACATCTGCACTTTTCCCAGAGACACCACTGGAAAGTGGGAGCGGGCTAGAGCAGCTTTCACTTCATCCAACAGAGGGCAAATATGCTGCAAATTTAATGGTCATTAAAAAACAACAACAAATACACTGAAAAATCCTTCTAAAACACCTCCTGGCAGGCAGTGCACTGAGGCTACTCCAGGTGCAAGACCAAGGACTGATGGTTTAAATTAAGTTTTCAGGTTTCTGATTGCCACAGCAACCAGGCCTAAACACCTGAGCAAAGGGCCCAACGGAGAAGAAAAACTGTGCTTGGGCATCAGTGTACGTATCATCTTAGTATCTTCTGAAGAGGGAGTAGCTGCTCTTAGGTGAGCAATGAGCTGGAAAAACACAGTGACTTTCTCATATGGCCAACAGGCAAATATTGCTGGGCAGCAGAACAAGGTCAGCATGGCACAATGACTACAGAAAACGCAGAAAATTCATTTTCCCCTCCACTGGGCATTAAAATACGCATGGAAAAACAAAACAAAATTTCAGCACAAATTTCAAAATGAAATTATTGCTGTCACAGAGTAAAGACATACTTCAACAATGTCTGCTGAATTTGACCTGTGGATTCAGGCTAACTGAAAATAAAACAGATTTTACATCATTTATAACAGTTTCCAAACTCAATGGAGACCAATGTGTCACAAAGGTCTTTGAAGCTGATTTTAAGCAGTCGAGAATCTGAAATTTCTCATCCCAACCTTTCCTCTCCCTTCTTCATAGACCACGATGCTTAAACCCATTATATGGATTTGCTTCCTAGACGTTGTTACTTCCATACCGAAGGTCTGGACGCAGCTGGTCTGCAAGGCCAGGGACGGTGCCACGGGCACCCGGGGCGATGCAGCTCTCCCCGCGATGCAGCACTCGAAGGCTGGGGGATTGCGGCTGCCCACCGCGCTCTGCTGAGCTGAGACCACTGCAAGGGCACTCAACATGGGCTCAGTGTTTGTGCCGAAGCAAGCTCTCATACTACTGACAGGACGAGAGGAAATGGCCTCAAGTTGCGCCAGGGAGGTTCAGGTAAAACATTAGGAAGAATTTCTGCATAGAAGCAGTAGTCAAGCATAGGAACAGGCTGTCCAGGTAAGTGGTGGATTCACCATCCCTGGCAGTATTCAAGAAATGTGTAGATGAGGAACTTCGGGACACGGTTTAACAGGAAAGGTGGGGATGGGCTTATGGTTGGAATCGATGACCTTAAAGGTCTTTTCCAACCATAATGATTCTATGTCTGCCTTCATATTAACTATTAGATAGGATGGCTTAAAGGTCAAAGACCCATCCACATTAGCTACTTCAGAAGGCTTATTTTAACTAAAACAGTTGTTTTTACTATTGCTCTTCAGAATGCAAGGCAGTAATTGCAGTGCAAAGCTGCAACTGTTGAGTGGAGGATCACGTCTCTTCAAGGGAAGTGTTACATTAATCACCTAAGAAGCCACTCACTTATAATCAGAAGCTTGTAATAGTGAGTTGCTTTGATTTGAATGGTGACTCACTTCGACTTCTCTTGTAAAATACTCTCATCAGACACCACGAATGTCTGTAGACCCACCACAAACCCAGCACACAGTGGTTCTCCCAAACCACCAGTACTTTTATGCACTGCCTGGGGTGCAACATTGCTGCTCCTTGGCAAGGGGAACAAACTGCCCCATCTCGCAGGTCTGTACATGGATAAGCTGCTGCTTCATACTCCTGCAGTCAGCTGCTGCTCCAGCCTCTTTGAAGATGTCACAGCATGGAGGTAACTGGCCACAAAATTATCCTCATCCTGTCCAAACCATAGTTTGGATGGCCAGAGTGACCTATGGTGGTTAGGCACATTACCATGTGCCAAAGGTGTACACTGAAGATTGGAAGTGAGAATAGTTATTGCTGCTGTTCTCTGCATTTTATCATTTGTCTAAAATGGCTACTGAAATTGGCTCAGGAAAGATTCTGAAGGGGATGATGCACTCATGATATCTCATAAAGGAAATAACATGTCAGTGACAAAAAGCAACATATATAAAATATGTCTCACATCGAAATAGCAATTTGACCACTAGTTATATTAAAAGAAGGAGAATTTGGAGATCAGAAACAAGTGTGAAGGAAAGACAAATATGCCAAAATATATAGAGCTGTAAAAACTATCCTTCCCCTCCCCTTTTTTTAAAAAAATATATATATATATGTGTGGATCTTGTGGTTGCATCTCTGACTTCTTGCTAAGAATTACAGAGAGCTTGTTCTTGATAGATTTCATTTAAGATATTGAGGATTTGGAAAAAAAAAAAAAGACTGAAAAACTCATCCTAGTCATGCTCAAGTTTAATTTATCTATCTACTTGCAAGACAGAGCCAAGTCTCCCCTGAGTTAATCCATTTCCCCCCAACAGATCTTATCACAGTTACTCTCTTACTAATAGCAAGTTATTAAAAAGCAGAGTAGGGATACGCCTCAGTCCAGAGCATATTTATTCCAAGCACCTTATGCTGAATCTCACTTAGTACTATGTCACACAGGTCACTCATTTTTATTAAACAGCAGCAGTAACACTGACACAGAAACAAAATTATATTTCTGGAGCCTTATATTTCACTGATTCTTCCTATTCAGACCTAGAAGAAGCTTTAAACAAAGTAAAAAAAAAATATTGCACAAGGCACCTTTGTAGAAGCACACAGTGCACAAAAATGCAGAAACACAAATGCAGGAAATAGGCTGCCTGTTCCTGTAGACATGACCACTCCTTCTTGGTAACAAAAAAAAATGCTAAATGCTTTAACAGACTGAAACTATCGTGAAACAAATAATACCCATTCCTTCACATAAACACTTTTGCTTTACTGTACCTACATAGCTCTTATCCCTGTCTCACAATATAAATATATCAGAAATTTAGTAAGTATAGTGAGGAATAGGAAATCTAAGACATTTATTTATCGGAAGAAAGAATCTGCTACTGCTCCTGTTGGTCACTGTTAGAACATAATTATGTGTCCTTGGCCATCATACATTCTGCTGATTTTCTGTTTTGTGGTGTCTACATTTTCAGCACTTTTAATATTATTTTCCTGTAATCTCTCCTGCAGCATCCGAGGGACAGCATATACTCAGGATAATGTCTGATAAATTTAAAAATATAATTATAGTTTTAAAGATAAAAGCAGAAGACTTTAAGGATAAATACAATATTGCCTCTTTAAAACAATAAAAGGATGTGTTTTAAAACTCGCTGTCAGATTTTTAAGGTGATAAATCACATTGGATGAATTAAATAGTGAGAGTAAGAAGTGAAGACTAATGTATTTTGTGGGTGTCCAGCTTAACTTCAGATGCTGCTGCCCATGCCTGTTGTTGGGCTGTATGAGACACCCACCACCAGCCTTGGGAGCTACCAGTGATGACAACGGAAGGGAAGCGGCTGTGCCCTGAGTGCTGCCTGTGTCTGGAACAACAATCTGACCTAGCATGAACACCCAAACTAGCATTGCAGGGAATTCTCTGCTTTTAAAAATGGTTCAAAAGAGCAGACATAATAAACGCTGTCTTTCTGGAGATTTCTGATTGCAGCTGAGAGCCTGTGTTATAGAGGATGGGATTGAGAAATGGTTTAATGAGACTGAAACTTTGTAACAGAGATTATGCAGGTGGCATATTTTCACCTGTATACAAAAACAAGCTTTTTACAACAGTGGTTTTCAGCTTTCTGATTTACAACCCTTCTTTTCTAGCTTCTAACTCTTTGTGTCACAAATATCAGCTTTATAAGAAGACATGTAACTGTTCCCAGCAGAAGTCATGAGATGATAGGCATCCAAAATGCACATCTGAGCTTCTGCCTCCTGTATGACATCAAATGCTCTGGTCAATACTGACTATTCAAACTGTGACCCAGGTTACTTCACAGATATTAAGGGAGAAGAGGTGCAGCCTATGTTTAACACCAGGTCTTGGGAAGGAGTACACTGCTCCTGGACTGGCTAAAATAGATGTTTTACACAAGATAAATCACTGGATTGTCCAAACACGCACTCATGAATATGAAATGGGATAGATTTTACTTCTCAGGAAAAAAAGTGTTTAGACGCTTGTCTTGGAGCAGCTCATGGGGTCAAAATATGTTAAAGGATTAGAGAAAGAGGGGAAAGCATGTGTTCATAACGAAACTCTGATTCCGGACAGATGAGTGTCACCCAATACCAGAATCTGTTACCGTCACTTAGAGAGGTCTGGATTTATACACACACTTGCACAGAAAAATCACAAGAAATTCAAGCGCCTGCCTTGCTGAATACATGAATCCTTAGCATGATAAAGATGTTGCTGGTATCAACTTCCTGCTCTTAAAGCTGAAACATCTGGCAGAGTCCAGCACTGCAGGCATAAAGACTAAGTTTCATGCACTGTGGTAAAACACCAACGGTCAGTGAAAACACACTTTTTTAGTAGGTCTGGGTCTCCTCTAAGCAAAGTCCAACATTGCTGCCACACTTTGGGACTTTGATCAGTCACCATATGGTAACACACAGGAACAAAAACAAGCACACGAAATTCAACAAATGGAGAGGGCAAACTTGGATTTCACTCTGTACTTCTGAAGATGAAAGTTGGGTGTGTTGATTTTTTAACAAAATGCTGTGTATTTTGATATTGCTATATGCATTATAATCGCATATATAGGAAAGCCACAGCATTTTTTTCTCAGTAACTTGTGCTTGAGGTTTCGATTTGCTAGCTAAATGAGAGTAGGGATCAGAGAGTTCTAATTTCACACCCTAGGAATGTCCCAGTCCTGGGCAACAGCTCTCATCCCTCTGATTCCAATCTCTCCCACTCCAGAAATTGTAACAAGAATCCAAGGGTTAGAAAAACAGCCACAGAAATATTTGCTGATGGGAGATAAGAAGGAATATCCCCCATATACATTTGCATTGTGATTTTGATATGAAACAGCACTGGCACGCAGCATGAAAATGCAAACTCCAGCAACATGCATTTGGAATCACCATGCAAGAGAAGCAAAAATAAATAAGCAGTTGAAAAGTACCTCAGAAGTAACCTTGCTAGACAGTAATTTACAGGTGTACTGGTAGAAAGGGAAAAGACCAGCATTAGTACATTGAACAAGAATGTGACAACTAGGAAATAAGAAAAAAATAAATTGAAAGAACTGGCGCATCCCAGAGTACAGGGTTTCAAGCAGCTTGGTGTTATTAAAAAAAAAAAAAAGGACAAAACGATTAGTCATTTTGGTGTTTTTTTTTTTTTAATGACATTGCTTGGCCAGTCTCAGTCATGTTTACCACTGGCGATGGAACCACTTTCTTCCTGCTGCTGCGTGATCCTTTTCCTTACCCGCCTTTGCCTTTTCTGCAGCATGTCCTCTTTGGAGGAAACTGCTCCAGGAGGCAACCGCGGATGCCCAGCTCTGCTCCTGCCGCTCAGCTCTGCCCAGCTCTGCACAGCACAAGGAGCGGTGGAGCCGGCGGGACGGCTGCCCTGGGCACCCAGGAGAGCCTCTGCTGCCCCTTGCTAAGGGACAGCAGCGCTGAGCTGAACTCCAGCTCTTGGGAACCGATGCCCGAAGCGGCAGCTGCTTGGTGGGTTGTCCATTATGTTCCTTCCCACGCTGTATTTCATACATTTTAAAAACAGGCCAGTCATGTGTTATTCTGCTTCATTTGATCCAGAGATCTTTCTTTTTCCTGGGCACACCATCAAAAGGTCTCCGCTGACAAATCAAAACTACTTATTGTTCAAGCGATTATTGCTTTGCCTGGTGTGTAAAATACAGTGTTGGCAGTGTGAATGGAGCAAGGCAAAACACACTTCTAATTTGTTTCTCTTTCCCCTGTCCATGATGGGAATTACTTACAAAAGGAGAGAAGAAAGGGACAGGGGAGAGGAAGAAAACATTGCACCTGGTTTGAGTATGCTGTGTTTTACCACTGCAGGATACTATCCTTAAGAGGACTTTGCATAGACAACAGCAAGCGTGTCAGTCATGTTTGACTCCGTGTAATAGGCTCAGAGAATGAGGAAATGAAAACGAATTTTAACTCTACAGGATTTTAGTGAGACTCTGTAAATTCAATGCAGCTTTGACAATTTGTTCCAGAAAAGGATCTGGCCTCCAAGCTGCCTGTCTGGCACTAATGCTTTGGCAGGTAGGTGGGTTAGCAGCAGCAGGCCGCTGAACCGATACCCACAGCACAGCTCTTCTCTGAGGCACTCTCCTGGCTGGTGTGCTCGCTCAGGGTACCAGGACACGCTCCAGACTGCAAGCAGAGACGACGAGGCAGTTCTGGCCAACTTCTTTCCTGTGCAACTTTGCATGCATCAGCAAAGTTGCACCCATGTAACGGAGAAGAGAGAGTTAGCCTTTCACTCAAGTGACATCTTATAATGTCTCATATGAGCTGGAACAGGTATGGCAAACAGTGTGTAACTACATCCCAACGGTGTGAACGGGTTTCGAACACCAGCTGCTTCTTAGTGGGCTGGATAAGGCACCTTCACTCATCATGAGGGCCAAGGAAAAGCACATGATGAGTGTGCAGCTCAGTGCTACCTCTTAAGCAAAGCAGCTTCACCATGCTGAGATATTAAACCAGAAGATTGACGGAAGTTAATTGTAGGACTCTTGAGGACCAGTTCTGCTTCTGATGACCTAAGTCTTACACCTCTCACTTAATTAAAAGTTACTCCCAGTTTTGGCAAAGGAGGTGAGAAGGACCACCTGACACATCTCCTCAACACCCCTCAGGCCATTCAGTGACCCTGCAGGATAGTGGGTGCCCAGGGAAATACTGGGCCAGGAAAACTGCCACTACGGTGGGTGCAGTGAGCTGAAACACCACAGCGCTCCGGTAAGAGGGGGAAAGCCAGGAGTAACTGATTCACAAGGCATGACCCCACACTGAGGCAGAATAAAACCAGTTTCTTTGTGTGAACTTCCTTCTGCACAGAGGCAGGGAGCCCGACCAACAACTTCACACCGCTCCAGTGAAGCCAGTGGCAATTATTTCAGTGACTTTGATGGAGGCAGGAACCTAAAGGAATTCTGGCATAAGCCAGAAATTCAACTGTTTACACCTCAGATCAGTTTTTCTACTGTGTGTAAGTTAACCAGCAGAAATGCAATGTCATGTGATTCCTTCTATGCTACTGCATACTATTCATCAGTAGTGACTAAAGTGCTGGTCTTTAATGTGCTGGTATTGACGCTGCACACCTTCATTTCTGTAGATTTTGTAAGATACCACCTCTAAATGAAAGTTATTAGAAAGCAGTTTGGTTGAGTTGTGAGCATCTTGGAGCTGAGACTGCCTTTCTGAAATGTCTGCGAGATGCCTGAAAAACTAAATGCATAACAACCGTGGTTGTGTGAGGAATTTTATATCTCACTTGTACATTCTGAATTCCTTGTCCACAGTACATACTTATGAGTCTGAATGAGAAACAGCTTGTGTTTTGGTGGGAAACAGGGTTGTATAGTGTATGCACCTAAATTTTGATACTTTCAGCTATGAAATTCATTACTGTTGCCGTATTATTGCCTCCAATAAAGAACACTGTAATTGGGTTAAACCCCACTACAGCAACCACTAAAATGCAGGCACCCATTCCATAAACTGAAAGCAGAACCTGGGCCAATTTTCCCTTTCTACTTGAGGGGAAAAGAAAGCAACTGTGTGAGACCGTTTATGGCAAAATTATCCACTTTTACACTGAAACCCTGAGCACACTGGGTTTAGACTTTGAGAGTCAACAGGCACAGCAGGAACCCATGCCTGATCCACAAAGTTCAAGCAGCAGCTAAAATGGCTCACTTCAGGCTTTTCAGGACGTATGAATTCAAACGGTTGGCCAATTGCAGGGCAGTTATTCACTGCCTGATTATTAACTTAATTAAAATCAACCAATTAAAATGAAAATTAATATGATTTACCTTTCATAATTGCATTGACATTCTCTTTTTTTTCCTTCCCATTGCCCCCTATCCTTCCTTTTCAAACATACGGGCCCCTAAAATCCATAAGTCCCTGCAAGATGTTTTCGGTAGTATAATATTTTGTGAATCTTGGGTCTCCTGAATCATGTTATCTATTGCACAGCACAGAGCTAAAAGTATAAGTTTACTTACACTGCTGTCATCCATCCTTTCTCGCCTTTTAGTTTTGTGAGTTTCATAATCCTCCATGAGGGTCTCCATCAAGTTCTTCGGCCGCTGGGCTCCTGCAGCCTCCTCGGGCAGCAGATCAGAGTGCGGGACAGGGCCCTCAGTGGTTGGAGATGGAGGAGGCTTGATCTTCTCTATCTTCCCTGCAATGACAGGAAAAGGAATGATCCTTTCCAAAAGGAAGGCCTTGCAAGTTTCTTCCAAAAAAAAAATACAACTGGAAAAATATTTTCAGTGGGGTCTGAGTGAAAAACAGTCTGGTATGAAGTTTATGAAGCAATCTGGCAAATCAGAATGGCCAATAGGTGTTTGAAAGGTGCCCTTCCTGAAGTCCACTTTATCAACATATTACAAAGTCTTTTTATAAAACCTAGTAAAGTTACCAAATTATACAACCTAGGCCAGTGGTGGTGCTTACAGCAGTGCCTGGCTCCCTGCTCTCTCCCACACGACTCATGACCTGGAAAATTACAGGGCGGTTTTCTTCTGGCTCAGAAAATAAAATGCACCGAACTGTCCTCCAGGGAGCACTTATTCAGAAGTCCGAGAAAGGCAGCTTAGCTAAACTCTGCTGGCTCTTTTTCTTTTCTTTGCATGTTTCTTATCTGCTTTCAAGAGCAGGTTTTAGTACGCTCCCAGTATCACTCTTCCCTGGAACCACTTTCTAGAAGTGCAGAGGGAACTCAAGAAAAGACCATGGAAGGAAAGGACCACGGTGTGGAAAGGGACAGGATCTCTGCCCCTTGTCCTTCTCTGTGGGGGGTGGATTTTCACTGACACTTAGTTTTGATGAGACAAATGAAAAACCCATCTGTTCCTCAAGTAAGTGTCATAGATGTTGCAGCCACTAGAGAGCAGCTTTGGAAGCTCCTCTAAGGCTCAGACAGATTTATTTTTAGAGAAAGAAGCGAAACTTGAATGAACACTACAGATGCATTTTACAAGAAATCCCCCTGCAAAGCTTGTTTCATTTCTGACCTGTCTGGAAAATCCCAGCATCACTAAGCTTCTTGCTAAAACCTCAGGCTGAACTGGCCTGTGCAGGGATTTCATCCCCAAACAAACCCAGTTTTGCTCTTTCAGAGCTATGGGCACGTTCCTATAGGTTCAGACTCTTCTTGGCTAGACCATCCTGGCCCCACATATATATCTGGGAAGCACACTGCCAAAACAGGGACCAACAAGAGGTTCTGATGTATCCAGCTGCATCCTCGTGTGGTAGCTACGACTATCCAAAATAAAATTAGGAACAAGTTTTGTGCTGCTGTTTAGAGTCACAGTAAAAAAATGATTGAAAGTATGGGGGCCTGATCAGGGGCCAGATACACTGTTGCATTACTTTATTTTTACACTTAATAAATAACTCATTTCACACTAATAAATAACTCTTGGACATATGCAGGCAAGACAGGCAGGCCACTTGTTTTCCTTGTTGAGTTTTCTCTGGAGGACACAGGCATCAGGTCACAGCTGCTTGGAGCCACGGACAAACCCCACACTCAAAAAGTGCTTCTTCCACCCCTGCTCCCCGTGAAAAACAGTGCAAAATTCAGGCTTTGGGAAACCTGCATTTGTGAACAGAGACTTCTCCAAGGGGATCCATCTGGCCTGGTTTGGGGAAGGGAGGATCAATTGCTGCAACCCTGCAGCACTGTCTGGACACGTTGTGCACAGCATCACACCAGCCTGTGCATAGACAGAGAAGCCAAGGCAGAAAAAGATTTCCCTACAGATAAATGGTGGTTTGCTGTCATGGATCCAGAAAATAATTACTAATTATTATAATTATTACAAATGATTATTTTCTCTGCATCTTCATAGCCTATTTTCAGCTACATTTGACAGAAGCGTAAGTCTCTCTAAGTTTTTAAAGATGTTGTGAAAGAAGGCAAGCAAGTGAAAGAGAGAAATGATGGCAGAAGTAACTGGTATAACCCTCAACAAAGTTGTGGTTAGTTGATGCAGTGGCTGAAGCTTCAGCGCTTTCAGAAACAAACAAACAATCAAACATTGTGAATTTGAAGTACTGTTGTGATCCAGCAGAGACTCTGCCACTTCAGGCTGTGTTGCAAATGCTGGTAGGCTGGTAGGTTTTCAGACAGAAAAGGTAATGTCCCACACAGAGATGTCCTAGTCACGCATCTAGCAAAAAGGCATAAACCTGTAATAAGACACTAGACTAACAGATGCTTTCCTCTTCTGTGGTCATTCACTCATACCTGATCCAAACAGACACGGATGGGGATCCTTGCCCAAAGCCAAAATGAATAAACATGGAACTGTGGTCTAACTCAAAAGGAAATGGGATCACACTTGTGGGGTACCAGAAAAACTGCAGCCTGCAAGTCATCGCTGCAGTTCAACAGTAGTCATCAGCAGCACCTTCCTCTCTTCCTCCCTTGGAACCACTTTTAGCACAAGCTGAAACATCTGAAATCTTTGTTTACAATCTTCACAATTTTTTGCTCTTTTAAACGGTCTCTAAAAAAAAGTTCCACAACCTCAGTTCTGGTGAGAATTCCACCCACTCTTGGGTTTCAAGAAACTAGGGAATCTAAATTTCCAGGAAGCTCCTGGAATTTGATTTCTTTGCACTTCCTGCCTCTTGTGCTATTTGGCAGGGAACTTGGAGGCAGGGGAGCTGGAGCTGCTTTTATACAGAAAGCTCTTCCTTAGCCCCGGGAAGGGCAAGAGAAAGAAGCTCTGAGAAGAGGGAACTCAGAGCTGTGGTTATGTCCCAGTTTAGTGGCTGGAAAACATCTCTGTGAAAAATGAAAGATGTGGAAGAGCTGGGTCCAGACTAGTTTTGTCCTAAGCAGTTTGAGGAAGCAAGAGGTGTTTTAAATAAGATGATCTCTCCATCCTCAGAGCACAGGAGAAAAAAAAACCAATTCTATTGTCCCACTCTAAAACCTTTCAATTTCAGATACATTTCTCATTATAGGAAAATAAATGAGAAATGAGCTGGGCTAGGATTTTGATCCATCAGGATGCTCTCCTGGAGGTGTTTAGGGGGTGACAGATAGGCACCCAGGAAGAATCTTTATAGAAGAGAATGAGGAATTTGGCCTTTTTTCATACTAATGCTTATGAAGGAGTAAGGAAACGGTTCTTTCCACAAACTCAAAGGCTTCATTTCCTCTTTTGCCTTCCCCAAAATATTCATTTTAAAAAGGTATTCACACACAGGCATTATACCTGATTTTTATTATTTATGTCTATGCTGAGCACTAGACATTTTGCCCACAGATAGTGAAAATACTTTATCACAAAGTCTTTGCTTTCCCCTCTTCCACCAAAGATGTATCTTCAGAATGCAGCAGAACCTGAGAAGCCTCCTTACAGGAGGCATTTACTATTGAAAAATGAGAGTGGCAAATGGTCTCAGATGCAAGTGTCTCTTCTGACAGAAGCTTATTATCCACAGCTGTTACTGAGGAGAAGGCAGTCAGCATGCACACATTCCTCAGAGGGAAAGAGTATCTGAAATTTAAAGATCAGTGACTACTTGCATCTATAAACTGCAGCAACTCCTTTGAGCTTCTGCCATCCACTGGAATTCTCCCATTTAATTAATTATTTGGGACTAATAGAAGAAGGCTGCTTGGCTGCAAGAGTCCCCTTCTGTGCATGCAGATGGTAGTGAGCTCCTGCCCATGAGTGCAACATGCCATTTGCCTTGTAAGGAAGAAGTTTATCCCAAATGTGAAAAAAATAAAAAATTAAAAAAATTTAAAAAATGTGGCAGCTTCATAAAAGCTTCTACAAGGCATAGCTTCTCGTGTTAGCGACTTCCCGTGGCTGGTCATGAGACAGCAAACATTCCCAAAGGCTTTCACTCAAATAACAGCAAAGCCTTAACTGAACCAAGGCCATGCTTATAATGACTTTCACAGTCAAAAACACACTTCCTATAATGAACAGGATTATCAGGGCCAGTTACTAACTATATCGTTAGATCTTCATAGTCTCAGTACCCATAACAAAGGGAGCAAGGGACCACACCACCAAATGTACACTGGAGCATCTCATGTTACACACTCACCATCCTGCTTAAGCAACCCATTGAAGGGTCCCTGTCACTGTGGCCTGGAGGCACTCCGTGCTGCCTGCTAGAGAAAATGCATGGTGACTACTCAACACCCTAGCCCGTGCTGCAGCGAAACATGCCAGGAACTTTCCATGTTCAAGTACAGTTTCACAGAGCATTTGGGATCCACGGTATCTCTATATTTAAGCACCCTGAAGCAACTGTTTTGCCTTTTATTGGGTCTTGCATTGGTTATGCATAAACATTTTCCTCAATACTCACTGAGGAATCCAGATTTACTATAGGAAATACCTAAATAGGTAAAAATAGTAAAAATAGTTGAGCAGTCATACACTGAGCAGTCGACAGACGCAAACTTCAGTGTCACTGTCTGGAAAACTTGTACCTCAGGCTGGCAAAAACAGCTTGCTTGTTTTCTGAAGTAATTAGCAGCTATTTCACACCTCCACCCACATGAATGCACTAATCTTCCACACTTCAGTCAAACAGCAGCTCAGTTAACTGCAGTCCTTTTTCTGTGGGTTTGTGTTGCTGTTATCCACAGAAAGACAGTTCAAAGCTGGAAGATCAGGTGGGAGTAGTAATTGGGGACCAGCAGGAGCCCCAGTAAAGCTGCTCTGCCCAGTCCTCTGCAGAAAAGCAACCTGGTAGGTAGGCCATCCTAATGACATTAATTACTACACCTTCTCAAAAGAGCTCTGGTAAATTTATGCCTCCCCATTTTAGGACTAGTTACAAATTTTTCTAATTTAAACATGAACCCTTTCTGACTAGGTGCCTTGATGTTAAGAGAGCTACTTCTTTCTTTAGAAAAGGCACTTTGGTGACAGAAACACCCATTTCTCCTATTATTTTTTTTCTGTGAATTTAGATATTATGACATCAGACATGTTTTACATTTACACTCTATAGTACCCACCACGAGAAGATTTTTTTTCTTCTTTACAAATCACCTTATAACTGTCAATGAACGAAGCTTTACAATCAGATTTGCTACCTCCATGAAGCATCTTTTACACCGGCCTTTGTAAATATTAAAAAGGTACTGTAAATATGTATAAAAAAGTTGCTGCAATCTTTAAGGGTTACATCATATTCTCTCTCCCATTCTTTTGTAAAGGCAGAAACTTCAAGTGCAACATAACTGGGTAGTGAGACTGCAAGGACAAGGTGAGCTGAGGTTATTCAACCTGGAAGGCCAAGAGAGCCTGGCTAATTAACAGCAACTGAAAACTCTGCTGCTCTGTTTAAAACAGCACAAGAAGTAGCAAATTTAAGGGAGATGTTGGCAATATTTATTTAGCTATGATGAATATGTTTACACATTGTCACAGGCATATCCTTCCTCCGAAACTGCCACAGACATATTTCTTCTTAGAAATGAATTGTTACCAGCTGCAAATTGCAGTAGTTTGAGTCATTGGCCAACAGATCCAAATTTTCTTTCCTGAACATATGGCAATTGGATATTTAAAAGAAACTGTCTGGAATAGTTCCTTTGAGTTCAGCATTCTCATTAAAATGTAATTTACAACGAACAGTTTAACATCCTCAAAGCAAATGCTTTTCCACCTAGAAGTAGTAAGAAGTAGCAGAAGCATACTTTTTCTCAGATATTCCACTGAGGTAAGCACTGAGTGCTGCAGTTACAAGTGAAACTTAACCAATCCAAGCCTCATTTTAAGGACTTGGACAGATGAAGCATTTTTTGAAGGTTGGGATGAGCTCACCTCATACTTTTAAATAGTGAAGAACTATCTTAGCTGAGACCCATGGTCCTATGTCTCTCTCATCTTCCAAGAAAACATTGCTCAAAGCATCCCATTTGCTACAATTTCTGTGGATTTTCTTGCAAATATTTTTGTTCTATAGGCATAATAATAATAGCACTTCAAAGAAATTGTGACATCTGTTACATGTCTTGGCAGGAAACACAGACTAAAATCATCCTCTTTATAGAAGAAGCAAAACCAAGTGTTAGCTATTTATGCACTACATAGGACTCCAATTTCAAAATCAGACTGGGCAATGGACTAAACCCAGACTCAACTCAAGTTTGCAAGAACTTTCAAAAGAAAAGGCTTATCCCCCACATTTTTTTTCAAGCATCACTGGCGCAGTTTTACATCATCAGAAATAAGGATGGAATTTTAGATTTCTTCATGAAGATCACTATTGATAAAAACTTTTGAGGACTTCTAAAGTATATGTAGACGTGTCCTTGTAATACTGACTGTAAAGAAACAAGCTGCGCATTTGTCTTTTTCCATTTCTTATGATATATTAAGAACACATGTGATCCTGCTTTTATTTATGGAAAGGGGCAAGAGAGCAACTTACTACTGATTTTTACACTGTAACTGTTGTGAATGCAATCAGTCAGAAGAACAGGACTTCTAATTAATCTATTAAGCACTTTCTGATTAACTCCAGTACTCCTATTTAATTCCAGTAATGAATCGCTTCTCACAGCTCTGGAGACCTTTTTTTAGAAAAAAAAGGGGTAAGAAACATCAGATAACAGGTAAGAAAAACACATAAAGAAATTAGATCCCCCCCACCAAATTTGCAGATATCAATAAGCAAGTTCATTAATGACTTCCAGGACCACATAAGACCTTAATAAAAAATGTTCACCTTTCAAATACCCACCTAGCCATGAAAAATGTTGCTCTCTTTCCAGATGATGATCCTAATTTTCAGTGGATGTTTTGGACAGCACAGTGACAAACATGAGATATTATGAAATGTCACAAGATGAACAGAGCTCAGACTTTTTTATGGATTGATCAGCACAGTAGGTAAGTTCCTTATTTGGGAAAAAGCAAAATTTTCCATATGCATGACCACAGAACAGAAATCTGGGAATCGCAGAATCGCAGAATGGTTGAGGTTGAAAGGGACCTCTAGAGATCATCTAGTCTAACCCCTGCTCCAGCAGGGACACCCAGAGCACGGGGCACCGGGTGGCATCCAGGCAGGTTGAAGATCTCTAAAGAGGGTGACTCCACCACTTCTTTCACCTCAATTCAGTGTCCTGAAACTAAAGCCGGGGAATGCAACTATAAGCTGTTTGGAGGACAGGGAGGGCTACAGAGATGTTGCATGGGCATAACTTAACCCAAAGAGTGGACACTGACCTTGGGATGTGTTATAGGTGCTACGCTTTTGAATGATATGGACCTTCCTCCAGAGGAAATACATCCTTCTCCCTGACCTTGAATATTTCAATTTGTAGGCAGAAAAAGTTATGACAACCCTTCTGCCTTTGGAAACTTGACTGATTCACTTGAAAAGGCAAAGAGTCTGACAGTCTTTGCCCATGTTTCATTTCCCCTCCTGTGCTTTGGGCTCTTACCTGGTGCAGTTTTGTAAGACACCGTTCTGCTGGGCAGGGGTGGTGCGCTCTTCACAAGAGGGCTGGGTGCTGCCTGTAGACCTTGCCTCTGCCTCTTCAGCTCCTCTTCTCTTTCCTGGGCTGCTCTGATTTCCTCTTCTATCATCGACAATGTCCGCTGCTTCCTTGACCGTAACTTAAAAGGGCCCATGGTCACTTCAGACTCTTGTGTGGCAAGGATGGAGGCGGTGCTCCTCAGCTCAGCTGCCTCTGAATACTTGCTGAAATAGCTGACTTCTTGCCTGTTTTCCTCCACAAGGAATGGCTGACTGGCTGAAGGTATGGGTGATGGTTGCAAAGTCTTCCGTTCCCTGAGTCCTGAGTCTTCCTCTTCTAAAGTCTTTGGTATTGTATCCCTTTTTTCTTGAACAGGAGAAGACACCTGGGGTGGCTCAAACATGGGGTTTTGCTGCTCCTCAGTATGTGGCACAGGCCCAGTGGCTGACTGCTCTTTGACTGAGATCTCCTGCTCTGCCATGATTTTGTCTTGCTTACAGCTTGTTTTGTCTGCCTGCTCAGCTATGGCTTGTTGTATCGCATTTTGAACTAGCAGGCCGGCGTGATACTCCAGCTGGTCATCGATCAGCATGGAGTCTGTCAAGGTGGAAGAAGGTGAGTCAAAGCCTGGGTCACTGAATGACTTGGAAACACCTTCCCCTCTGCACTCTGCAGGTGTGTCGGTCTGGGGGGTCTGTGGCAAGGAGAAATCTGCCAGTGAGCTTTCCTGGAGGGCACTCATGGTCTCATTGGAGGCGCCACTGTCGCTGATGTTGTCCATGCTGAAGTCATTGGAAAGGGTCTCCAAGACGGTAGTATCCTGAGACCTTACAGACAAGTCATCCAAGCCAGAGTCTAGCTCCTCTGGAGGGGAAGAGGCGCTGGTTGACTTTGAGAACTGGTCTAGCACACCCTGTCCATCTTCCTTCACCACAGTGAAGATTGCTCGTGCACTCATGAATTCACCATCCTCTGGCCACAGTTTTGGTGTCTGTCCACCTCTGGAGCTGTCACTACTTGGTAGCTCTTTTGCTGCATCAGCAGTGTTACTCTGAGCATTCATACCATCCTCTGAGGTACAGGAGACCTTCTGTGCTTTGACAACAGTGACATCACTATTCTCCACCTGTCCTGTTTGTCCACAGACAGAAGCAGGTCTTGCAATGGAGGACAGTGGCCTGTCGACATGCGAAGAACTCAGACTCTTGTAGAACGGTTTGATGGAGAACATTTTGGGTGTCCCTGACCGCCTTGGTGGGACCTGACCCTGAGATGGACCTGAATGCTCCATTAGCTGGAACTGCTTCCTAGCAGCTGAGAAATCAATTTGCTCTGTGACAATATCCTCTTTTTTGATATTGACCGGCTCTGGTGGTACAAAGGAGTAGCTGACCTGCTTGGGGGATGTTGGCATTGTGCCTTGCTGCTGCTGCCTCTCCTTGCGCTCCTTGTACTTCTTATGGGACTCCAGATGCTCTTCATCCAGTTGCTCTTCCAAGGTCTTCTCCTGGGGTGGGTTCCACCATTTGGCGGCAATGCTAGGGTTTTTCTTGACAGCCTGGCTTTTAATAAGTTCCCTTCTTTCCTTTTCAAGTTCCATCATTTCCTCTGATGGTCTCACTTTCCGGACCCTGTACTTTTCCTTCTCATCATCCTCTTCAAAGAGTTTAGATGGCTTTTTTTCTTCATGAAAGGCTCTTAGTTCAAACTTAGCCTCTTTCTTCAGGGTCGTAAAAGTTGTTTCTCCATCCTTAGAAGATCTTCTAGAACTATTTGAAGAGGTGGGACTCTCTGGCACCTTCAAACTCTCCTTAGCGTCTTCTTTCAATCCCCCTGAAGAATGGCCATTAGATTTCTGGTTCTCATCATTTTTACTAGCTTCACTTTGTTCAACCACCAAGAGTGTCTGCTTGTTAGCGACATTTTCATCCATTTCACTCGGTACTGAATCGCTGGTAACATTAACAGATGTTCCTGAGCCATCTACAACAGAAACCATGCTTGGTTCAGGGGAGGATGTCCCATTAAATGTATTATCTGCAGCAGAATCACAGCAATTTGCCTCCAGCACTTCATCTAGGTATCTGATCTCTTTAGCAACTTCACTGTCCAGAGATTCATGTCTGTCCTTAAGTCCATTGTGGCTGGTAGGAGGGGAAAAGAAGTGGGTTTGATTGTCTACGGAATGTGGTGAAGCCACTGTGGTGATGCTTTTGTGTTCAGAAACTGGAACTTCAATTTCCATTTTCTCCTCCTTTGTAGCAAGTACACTAGCTGTCTCCAGGAAATTGGCACGGTTTTGGTCTCTGTTTTTTCTCAACCTGATGTCATCCTCAGGGATTCTGGAAGATTTCTAAAATGAAAGAGAATAAAATGATGATGAAGTCCTAAGAAGCAAAATTTTATTTTATGCAGAGTAAACACCATCTGGAAAATAAATCCTAGAATTTCTTGGACTTGAAATTAAAGCAAACCTACACAGTGTGGGGAAGCAAGGCAAATCATTAATACTTCCTTACAAAAAAATAGAAAGTTAGTTTACCTAGCCTGCAAAATACACTAAAACATCAACAGTCTTTCAATTAAGTATCTCCCATCTGGTTATCATCTGTCCTCTGTCATTTATGCTTGAATTCTGGTTTGCCACTAAAAAAATAGCTTGTATTTCCAGTTATTAATGACTAAATAGTTTAGGTTCTTCAAAGATTTACACATGCAGCACACCACATCTAGCATCCTGGTATTATAAAAATGCTTTCCATACCCAAGGAAACCTCCTAATGCTTCCTCAGATGAAAAATATTACTGCGTACATTTTACAGATACAGAAGCAAGAAGAGTAGACGATTCATCCCACATCAGATAAAAAGACATGGCAGCGGCAAGGGATATTCATTTCTCGGCAGACCAGACTTGGCCATTTAACAGGGGTGGAATTACACCGCGTCTTTCTGCAGCCCACACGAAACCCACGCACGAAGGGGCCTGGGAGACAGGATGTGAACACAACTCTCATGTCATGGACCAAGCCACAGCACGCACAGTGGGAACCAGTGTCATGGGCTCCTCCCTCCTACAGCTTTGATCTCTACTGCAGATGCATTGGGTTGGTATTCCTCCATGATGGGGAGGTATTGTAACAAATACCGCTTTCTGATTTTACCTGTCAAGCAGCCTACTGAATTTTCTGGGATTCAAGTTTGAAGAAATTTTTGATTAAGCTGATAACAAATCAGTGAATTTCTCTGTAATTCTTAATTACTTGGAAGGCAGATAAAGGAGATATCAAAAGAAATGAAAAGCTCATTTTCTACATTACTTTTAAAAGAGAACTTGGTAGCTCCTCGCCAGAACACAGTACAACATGCAAACAACTGGAAGCGGCAAATCTCTTCATTTTGTCTCACATTTTAAAACAGCAGCTTGATACATTTTTCCCCTGACTCCTTTCCCTGACTCTTTTTTTTCCACATGCGTTTTCATGCATTATGAGTGTTGAGGCACACGTTTGGGAAGGAAACAACACTGAGCAGAACACAGTGGAATCCAACAGCAATGGCCACCACTGCCTGACGGCCACACTCCCTTGCTATCACTTAACATGTGTGTTACTAATAAGCTCTACAGCAGAGAATGATCAACTATGAGCAATGATCAACAGTGTTTACCAGTGACCTGAGTAATCATGCTGCCTCTGTGTTTACACGAGCAATAAAATGCATTTGACAGAGAATTACAGCCAGGCAGAACAGCTCTGCTTCTAAACACACTTTGAATGAGCTTTCTGTCAAATTATGCAGTTATACATCCTTGAAGATAATGCTGGCTTCACCCATTAGACATTTTCCTCTAAATTGTGCTCACAGGGCAGGAAAATTCATTATAGACAAAAAAAAAACTAACCTGCTTTGTCTATTTATGGGAGTTTACCTCGTATCTACTTTCATTTCACTTTCTGTTGATTCTAGCAGTTCTCTAACCTGAATTTCTAGCAGTGCTTTTCTTAAAGGTTATTATGTTTTTACTATTTAAGCACCTAAATATGGTCATATTTTTCCGTAGTTCCACTAAGTCAGTATTAGCAAAATCATATGTTCTGCAAACAAATACGGAAGAGTTTGTATAAGAAGTCCTAACTCTTCTGAGTGGGCCAAGTAGGTATAAAAAAACCCCATTCTTTTAATGTGAAAGAGAAAGAATTGCTCTGCAGAATGCCTGCTGACATGGTGCTCCATGGAGCTGGTACTCATGTAACAGGATTAACAAAGTCTGATACTAAGGTTTAAACCTGCTCTGGTTACTTTACTAGTGCAGAACCAGAGATGCTGTTACTTGCAGCAGTCTACACGAAGGGACATAATTACTGCCTCTAAACAGATAGATCAAAACTACTAGAGACGTTTGGAACTACACATCCTTGTCAGACACGTCTCCAGTGGATGCAGAAAATGGTATAATAAAATTATGCATCCCGGACAATACACTCAGTCTCTAAATGACATCTCCTGCAGAGCCGACCCTGCAGCTGACCCAGACCTCAGAAACTCCTGGATGCTGTAGTTCCAGCACAACAGGGCTAGGAAATGCCTGATTGTCCCAGAGACCCCAGTCAATTTCCCTACTGTATTAATATATGAATCATTCCAGATCATGTCACATTGTCTATTCAAGTTACTTCTAGAGAACACAACCAAAGCTTAAGTATTTTGTCAGCCAATTTCTTAATGAGTAAGAGTTCATCCTCTTACCATAGCTGCAATCTGTAGCTCACAATCAAGACAGAGAAATAACTATTTAATCAAGAGTATGCTATTATGACAGCACAAATTCTGAAAGCCCACGTAGCTCTGTAATTAGAGTGACACATGTAGTAGAGCAAATACCTATTTCGACAGCAAAACATATCAGGAAAAATTGGCATTTATGGGAAGACTTTTTTTTTTGCCAAAGGCAAGTGGAGAGCAGGGAGGAAGGCTCTCAGTGGGACAGAGATGGTGGGGAAATGGTAAGGGAGGGAAATACATTATTGAAAAAATGATTTTTCCCTCAGCATATTCTAACAGGATCTGGGGACATGTTCATGATATCACAACAAGGCAATGGTCCACATATTCCTATGAAAAGCAGAAGCCAATCTATTGATTAGTTAGCTGGAGAAGCTAACGTAAAATACCACAGGCATGGGAGCATCTGACAAAATAAGTTTTTTTTTTTTTTTCCTTTTTTTTTTAGGCAGCCCAGGCTATAGAGCCTGTTTAGGATGGTCTAGAAGGGTGGAAAAATGTGACTATTGGGATGATGCTACTGCGGGTGAGAGGAGGCTTGGAGGAGGAAGGCGGCAGCAGGAGGCACATGGACCCCCTGCCTTGGCTGTTTTGCAGAAGGAGGCCAGCTTGCCATGGGACTGCTTTTGTTCCATGTGCAGTAAATATGTACCAACAACTTTGTATTTGCTGCCTATAGGGAGGAGGCTTTTCAGAGCCTGCATCACTACAAAGGCCTGCAAATTGGCAAAAGGTCTGCATTCAGTCTAAATTGTAGTCAGCAATACAGTGTTAACAGTGGCTGGTGTACACTGCTAATCTAGTTCCAGGCTTTCCAGAAATCACATTTAAAGAGTCTCTGAATGTGCATTCATCTCCTCCTGTTTAAGCCAAGAATCAACAGGGTAATTGCTGTCATTTCTATAACGCTGTTACACTTTGGTAAGCTGCAGTTACTAGTAGCTTAGAGCATGATTAGCATATTTCTTTGTTGGTTGAATTCTTCACTTACAAAAGTGCAAGTGTTTGGGAAATCAGTTCTTTCTGGAGGAAGAAAAAATGTGGGTGTACTATGAGCAAGATCCAGCAAATAATACACTGCCAGTGCCGTCCTTTGTTTCATGCAACAGAAAATGCATATGACAATAAGTGGGAGGCAGGGCTTCTGAGCCACATCCACATTCTTCTGAAGCAACAGCATGATGAAAAAAAAAAAAGAGATTTAATTAAACCCTTAATTAAAAACATATTGTAGTTTAGGAAAAATAAAACGTATTCTCTTCATTGTGGGTTTCTACCAATTACTCCAACCAAGTTTCAGCACAGATTTTGACACTGTTGATCTCCTGGCACCATTAGCAATATGCACATCTCCTTTCTTCAGATTTCGTTTTCATCTGGAGATGTCCTTGCTTCTCTTTCCACCAGCTAATCACTGTGTCAGTGCTCTCAGTTCTTGGATCTATCCCTTGGGCCCATTATGTGTCTAGGAGTCCACAAGCATAGTGTAAACAGTCCACAAACATAATGTAAACATTTGTGTGTGGCTGACCTCCTGATCCATACCTCTCTGCTGATGTGAATC
Organism: Tinamus guttatus; assembly: GCF_059628265.1. Classification (NCBI taxonomy): domain Eukaryota; kingdom Metazoa; phylum Chordata; class Aves; order Tinamiformes; family Tinamidae; genus Tinamus; species Tinamus guttatus. The sequence goes on along the minus strand of NW_028289103.1, from coordinate 73,646 downwards.
ATCTCATTACTCCTCACCTACTGTCTTCATATGCCTTTCCAAAGTCCTCTTGCATACAGGAAGGATCCAAATGATATATTTGCTTGGGGGTTGACTTGGCAAAAAATCAAGAAAATGACTGTTTTCATTCAGCATCTCCTTTTGAAGAAGGTAGTCACCATCTGCATCACAGATGGAGATGGTTCCAAGCACTGCCGTATGTCCACCCACTAGGCCACCCTGCCTAGTGAGAAACTTCCTAGCCAAGCTGGGGTTGTCTCCCATGCCCTCAGAGTAGCAAGTGGATCACCATGGAAGTCTTTCCTGTAGAAGAGCAGGGCTACAGGAAAATGCTGCAGTTCTTTATGAAGAAGAAAAGCCAGAGCAAAGTTGTACTAACTTTACCCCAGTGGTGGAGTTTGGGTGCTGGCACTCACAGCTAACTCATACTACAATGCTAAAAAGATGGAGGAAAACCATTTTCTGCGGCTTAGGTAACTTCAGACACCTGCCTGTGCACTCCAGGCTCTCATCCCAGTGATCAGAAAAGTTCCATCAGATCTGAATGGGAATCGTGGTCTGAACCACTGTAGTATTCAACCACATGATCCTCAAAAACTCCCACTGGGTGCAGTCACCCCATTCAGCTCTGGAAACGCAGTGATAGTGTGGTTAGTTAGGGTTAGTTAGGGTTAAGGTTAGGCTATAGTTCGGGTTAGGGACAGGACCATCATGTGCAGACCATAAAGTATGTGCAGAAACTACTTTGGAGAAATGTGCTGAACCCTTGTGCTTTGGAAAGCATTTGCAGGAGTTAAAGAAGCCAGCAGTAAAGGAGACGTCCAATCCTAGCGCTGAAAAAGAAAACAGTTGCTGACAGTGATAGGGGAATCGGGGAGAATAATGGAATTGCTACTGACACTCTAAACAAGAATCATATCTTTTCATTAAAAACAAAACAAAAGAAAAGAAAATGAAATATTGTTTTCTTGTTACTGTGTGAAAATGTTTTATTTTTCCAAAGGACATTTTTATACTGACTCTTCGATACTTTTGAAAATACTGTTGAAATGTTCTCCCTCCAACATTAAGATTTTTCACTCAGTGGAATCAGATAAAAATAAAGTTTCAAGAAAAAAAAATCCCCCAACCCTATGGCCAAACTGTGCTGATCTTAAGACATAGCAGACAAAGGCTGGCACTCCCCTGACTACAAAAATCATAATCCTCCCCCTCGCAAAGGAGCAAAACCTGGTCAGTACACAGCGTCTTCAGCACTCTGATGCAAACGCTTTGATGACTAAAACCCATTAGTTTGAGTGTCGGAAGCAATGTTCTTTGTGAGCAACTGGCTACAGTCCTGAGTCACTCAATAGAGCTAGACAGTAACAACCAGACAATTTTCTTTATGAAAAGCAGTTTCGTCCCCTTCTAACACCTCAGTAAAACATACCATAGAGCTCCAAATCAATGCAAACTCAAACCATTCCCAAAACAAAATGGTGGGGCGTTCTTTTGGAACAGAGACAGTAATAAAGTATGCGGGATATAGCACATAAATAAGTTGCTACTTTCAGAACTTGCCATGTGACATTTTCTGAGTGGTTTTCTGTAAGTCTGTTCTTTTACTGTGTTAGTGAAGGAAATATCATTGCATTTGCTTGGAAAAAACACATGAAAAATTTTGCCATATTATTTTTCTTTCCAGTTGAGCTTCACCATGAGATATACAATAAGGTTCCTTTATCAAATCAAAATCCAATTTTCTTCTGCTGCTGTAATAAATTAAGGATGGAGAAAAGTGGGTCAAAAGAGAAAGAAAAAATGAATACTTTAATTATGAGCATATACTGCATGACAGGCTATTTTAATGATGAGCAGGTTTTGAATGATATGCTGTTTTTTAAACATTCCAGTATACTGCTCAAACATTTTCTGTCCTCACTGACAAATGGCTGAAGCTTGTTCTATACAGCTAAGTTTCCACCTTTGGAATAATCCCAATTACTTCCCACTAAACCGAGATATGTACATTGGAAGGGTGGTTTTTTTTTTTTTTTTTTTTTTTTTTTTTTTTCCCCAGGTAGGAAGAACCACATCTTTTAAGTCTGTTATTTTATTTTACTCTAAAAACACAGACAGGGGTCTGTGAAGAATTTGAAATCCTATCTATTTGGATTTCAACTATTGGTGCTGGGAAAAAACAATAGGTACCTTCCCTCCTGCAAAGAAATGCATGCACAACTGTTGCCAAAAAAGAGTGAAAGGCCAATTACGCTTTATTAAATACTTTAATTTCTGCAAAGAATTGTAATTGTGTGAAGCACCTACACAGACAAAATACTTACATGGAAAGAGTACTTGGCAATCAAAAGGCTGCCAACTGCTAAACTAGAGGAAATATCTCCTCTTATATATAAATATATGTATATATATATATGTATGTATACATATAAATTATATACATACATGTATACATATAATTTCATATAAGTCATTTAAATATGACCGTTATGATCGTTACAGAGTTGGTGCTAGGCAATGCAGTATATATTCAAGTCGAATACACTGGTGTTCTACAGTACGTAGGGCTGGTCAGCTTTAACATGAAAGCTCTGTAAAGCTCTTATAAAGTACGTAAGATGCAAATCTGAAATTGCAGGAAGCTGTGTTTAAACTTGCATTCAGAAACTTCAGCACCGCTTCATAATGTCACATTCCACCACCCCCATTTTCTACCAGACGAGATACTGGAGGCTTTGAAGAACTCGAGAACACTTCTAGCACTTCACAAACTGCGAGAACGGAAGCTTCTGGTACAGAAGAGATCCGTAAAATGGTGATAACATGATTGCACATACAAGAACCTGTATTCAAAGGACTATTTTCTTGTTCTGGGCACTGCTTATTTCTTGTATCATAGGTCATCCTGAAAGCACAACTGAATTAGAGCAGTAAAAGCAGCATAAGAATGCTTTTCTTCCAGAAGAAAGTTTTTTTTCTCAACTCTCATCTCTTTCATCAGTTAAAAATTCCAATGCTGGTGATCCTTTCATTTCCAAATCGATTTCTATCTCAAAAGTAGAACACAGCTAAATATTATCTCCTCAATTTCTTCACTCACTTCCTGCCCAGAACAGAAAAACCACACAGCACATGCTGTCTGGAGGCATGGGAAATAAAACCAGTACAAAAATATTAGCATATTAATTGACAAAAATGCTGTTGACTGGTTATTACTTTCTAGCTCTTTTATTACATGTTATTCTGAAGTCTTACTTTTCAGTGTCTTGCCTCTAAAATCTTTGTTCAAATTTGAATGAAATTTTCTAAGAGCTGGCATATTTCATTTACATTGCATGTGGTGCTAAGTCACCTACAGTGGTAAAGAAGTTCTCCTGAAGCATATTGTTACCAAAGGAAGTATAACGGTTTGCTAACAGAAAAGAAGAATGCGGAATGGTACTAAGCCATAGTGAGCATTATTCAAAAGTTTGTCTACTATATAGCAGGGAATGTAAGGCATAATACAATTTTTAACAAACAGAAAGAGAATTTCCTCTCCATAATTGAAGGTCACAGATGAGGTCTTCTGCCATCAGCTGTTACATTTGCCACTTGGATAGAGACATCTACTTGGACAGACTCTGCCCGGGCAGCATTAGTTGATTTGAGCTCAGAGCTCTGTTTTTAGGAGTATTCCTTTATGTTCAGCCACCAGTTTGATGTTCAGTGAAGAACAAGAAAACCTGGCTGAACAAAGTCAGAAAGATATGCAGCTTAACAGTATGCCCACTACAGATACTGGCTTGAGTGGGATATGTATGAATGGAAAATCACAGTTTCACAGTTTCACACAATTCTGCAACTAAAATAAATCTAACATAAGTCAAACATGGAACCATTACTCTGGTAAAGCACGATGTAAACTCAGCAGGGAGTGGAAAGGATGCTAAGCTAAACCTTGCTTTCTATACTCTTCTAACACATAAAGACAATGTCAATGCAAGGAAGGGGTGACCTTTACGGTCTCATGCACAAGAAACAATGAAACAACGGGATTTCCAGAATTCCTTAATCTTTTGAATCAGAGGCTTCCCATTCCATCTAAAGAATGAAGCCGTAATCCTCCCCTACACGTGAAATCTTGGGAAAAATACTAGCTTGTTAATCATTTTGGTATATGGGAAACTCAGAGATACAGGAAGTCCAGAGTCCTTGGGAAGGAATTTGGGTTAGGCAGAGGCAAGACACAAAAATGGACACAATAGTTTTCTTTTTTTTCCTAGTAGACCTGATGGTTGCTGAGAAAACTGTTTTAATAAATTGGAGGAACAGAGATAAATGTGCAGTACATTGTGTACAACGTGCAGCATAAAATTTAAGTCTTCTGATGATAAAACTTCTTTCAGTGGCAGATGCAATTCTGTAAATCTTTCATAAATCGCCTAAACTGTGTTATGTGAAAGATGATGTGAGAGCTCTCATACATCTGTGTTGAAGCCCTTTCACTGCTTACTTTCAAGGACAATATAGAAGAAACTGAACGTTTTAACTGAAGTAAGTACCCAAGAACAATCGTAAACGATGCTAAAGATAGATGCTTCCCTATAAGCCTGAACTGCTGAAAATCAGAGTGCCTTTTGCTTACTATTTCCTAAAGCTTAATTAATACTTGCTAAACTTGTTAAGGACCGGACAGTTCAAGATCAGGTGGAGTTTGACAGTAAGGAGTGAAGACGTAAGGAGTGACAAAGTAACAAATTGTATTGATAAGTGTGTGTGTGTGTGGGGGGGGAAAGGCTAATTGTGTATTTCTCTTAGAAAGTTGAAACATGTTTAGAAAAATTTTAGTGATATAAATCTGTCAGTAGGACTTGTTATGGCTGCTCTCACCCACCAGGGAAGACCAGACGCAGCAAAATCTCACCCCCAAAGGTAGGTGAAAGCACCTGGTGTCACACTGGTTGGCAGCCTGGTCTGCGTGGAAGATCAAGAGCAGGACAGTGTTTATTTTATAGCAGGACTTGGGAGACTGTCAAGGCTGAACCTCCCAGCATGCTTGGGCACTCTGTGGATTACCTTCTCCCCAGCAGCAGAAGATAATGGTTATTTTAGAAATAAAGATAGCTAAGGTTACCTATAATGAGTCCTCAGTAAAAGCAGCAGCTCAGAAATGCCCATCTCTGTCCTAGATGTATTTTAGGTTACAACCTCCAGATTCTGACAAAACCAGATCACTAGTAAGTTAATAAAAGAAAACTGAGAGATTTAGAAAGAGGTTTAACTAAAAAAACCCTTTGAAATGAAAAGCATGAAAATATCTTGGTGATCAAAGGATGTAGCTGAAGTCCTAGCTTTAGTCAGTAGCTGTGCTATGGAGGAGAACTCCAATTCCAAAAAGAGCTAGGAATTCCACCTCTCTTGAACTGCACTCTCTGATGGGTCCTCACACTTGAGAGCTCCACAGGAAAACACCACCACACAAAAATGTTTTTCAACACACAAAAAGGGCACTCCAGCGCCCTTTTCTAGAAACAAGCAACAGTGAAAGCAGCATTTGGGCCACAAGCTACAGATTTACCAAAGAGCCGAAACTTTGTAACTCTAATGGAATGCAATCTGTGGAGCCCTTTCTTTCAGGGCATGCACATAATTTTACATGCCGTATCGCACACGCACAAAAATACCCATTCAAAAACATACACCCACAAAATGAAAGCTGTTACCACGTTAAGTTAGTCAAACGTAGCCAATGCAATTAGCTGAGTTTAACAGACCATTTTTTAAAAAAGGCTAGCAAATAAGTAACGTTTAACAGAAAAAAAAAATAGAGGTTCTAGAGAGCAGTTTTATTAGTAAGAGGCCAAAAGTCTACAGTTTCTTGTAAGGAGGATGTTGGTAAATTCTCTGCATGCCATTGCTGTCCCTAGGCTATATAAATGACCCACCATGTGAGTCAAGCTTTGTGAGCAGTTAGCAACTTCATCTAAGCTTTGTTCATAGTACAAACTATTAATTACAGTCATCTTACCATCTTCTGGAGAAAAATATTTCACTGGAAGTTAAACTTGGATTTTTTTTTTTTTTTGCAATTCCTTATTTGGAAAAATGACTTGAAAAACCCTGAGGAGTAAGACTTTCAGCACCTACTGCTTCCCGTCCCTCTGCCCTTGCACTCCCTCCCCCTTTCAACCAAAGACTCATTATTCCTTCTTTTCCTGTTGAAAACCCACTGATTAAATGACCTACAGCACATCTGGATTACATTAGGATATTATTTGATTAAGACATTCATCACTTGCTCTTTCAGCAAAGTGGAGAATTAAGATAATGTTGGAGAAAAAAATGCTGTGAACTGAACTGACTCAGCTTAAGTAGTCTGAAAACTAACTTTGCAGTCTCTAAGATGAGGTTTTTCTTCTTCCTTTATTACAGAAAAACAAATAGAGATTAATTCATTCATTTAATGTTGAAATTATCATTATAGTCATGTGAGCTGTTACATATAGAGAGCTTGTGTCATCAATATGTCTCATGAGGACTGCTTGATTGGTTGGAAATATCTGCTTGGAGTATTTTAAAACAGTCATAAAAAGGCTTCCCATTAAACAGCAAGTAACATCTCAAATTTCCGTATAAGTATAAATTTGACATATTCTGGGTCAAGTTGTTTTAGAGGGTAAGAGGAACCCAAGAAAGCTGAAAACTGCATTGTTTATTAGTCCACTCTTCTATCTTTAAGGAAGTTTTCAATGTTTTAAGTGATTGAGACTGGCACTGTGAAGTCAGCGCACATTTAAAAAAGAAAAAAACAAAATCAACACAACAAAAAACAAAACAAAACTAGAAGAGAAGATCATACTGTCTTTCAGATTGGCTTTCAAATATTCTTTTTTCTTTTTTTCTGAAATATCCTTCCTCACTTCTCAAGAGCTAAAGAACAGGCTATCCCAGTCTGTTCACACAGGTATCAAAGAAAAGCCACAGTGTTCATCAAATGCCACAGAAACTAGGAATGTCATTGCTGCTAAATGTGACTTCTCACAGCACTGTGCTGTACTTAACCTCACTACTGAATGGTTAAAAGGCGAAGCTGAACAGATACTCCTAAAAGCGTATTTACCAATCTGAGTTTGATTTATGGTGTCAAAGATAATACATTTAACTAGTGGGAAACACCTAAATACCCCTCCAGAACAATTAAAGAATTTAGCTAAAAGATTTTGCTTGTAATGCCTAAAAAACATGCATGCTGAACTGGTAGATGGTTTTCTTGGTTATCACACACAAAGGATACATAACTTTATTTCTTATCTCTATAACCAATATTCTGCTGCATTGTGCATAAATAAAAATAAAGATGTGAATTTCAGTTAAGCTCTGCTTACTGCCTAGAGGCAGGCCAGCCAAAGAGCTATGAATTCCACAGCAATCACAAGGAAACATGACTTATATTTAAAATATTCCTCCCTCTTTCAAATAATAAAGGCTGAATGAAGATATGAGTTCATAGGTCAGAAAACTTAGCTTACCCTTTCTTTCTCTCTGTGTGTTCCTGTAAGCTCTGAAGCAGAACCAGAACGTGTCCTTTCCCACAAAAGCCTTCACTTTTTTTTGGCTTGTCAAGTCAGACTCCTTTCCCAGTTCCTTACACGACGGTGATGTCATGCATTGAGGGAGGGCTGATTTCAGAAAATGAGACAGCCCACTCCATTAGCCCATTCACACAAAGAGGCTGTTTTAAAAAGAAAATGCCACTTGGGGCTACTAGAAAAGTGCATGACTTCATTTTACCTGTGACAGAGTAACCTTATCAGAACTCCCTGCAAAAATATCACATAGGCTGGGCACAAACACTTGTTAAAACAAGCAGAAGTAAGAGTTTTCACTTTTAAATGTGTGTGTGTGTATGGGGAATAACCCGACCACGCAGCACGTGTCTATCTGTGTGAACAAAGGAGCAATTACAAGAACAGCTGCTGGGCAAGACACAAGCTCCAAGCAATACTACTAAGACACAAGAAGCCTTTCCATAGGTTAACTGAAATGTTTAGGGCAACGTTGGTAACCTTATGCTTTCTGAAGACCCAGATGAGGAAAACAGTCTCCCGACCTGCCTGAAATAATGTCAACTACAGTGAAAGTATCTGAAAGTGGAGATAATTAAGAAGTTAGAACAGAGGCTGACAGAAAATACAATATTTTTTATAGCGCAGTATTTGTCATACTTTAGACTGGTGCTGCCTTTAGACTAGTCATACTTTAGACTAGTGCTGCCTTTAGACTAGTGCTAGTCATCTAGTGCTGCCTTTAGATCAGTGATATTTGATATCCATGGATTAGGTTTCCTAGATGCTTGATAGGTAAAGCTAAAACACAGGCTTATTGACCAGACATCCTATGCCAGCAACGATTAAAAAGAACAGCGGTGGGAATTTCTTCCTTGAGAACTTCTGAAGAAGCAGGTAGCTCACCTGAGCTACACATGACCACCTATCCAAACCATGGTGTATTAGCCACACCTGACCAGCCCTTAGTCTTTATACTCTTAAAATCAGTAAGTAATAAGTTTCACATCATTTGCTGAATAACTCTAAGAAAACAGAATGGAAATAAGATTTTCACAAGAGGGAAAAAAGAGACTGTTCTCATTAAAAATGCCTAATGCTTGTCCTAAGATAAAAACAAAACTGTCCTTGGTTAGCTTAAAATGACAGAAAATACTGGAGACTTTCATATACCACACCTCAGAAATACAATCTGTCTGGACACAGAACCAAAATCATAACACACAATAACAGTTCTTCCATACTTTTTTTTTCCATTCAATCATTCATGAATTCTGTAGAAAGGTGAGAGATAAACACCTCCAGAGAAAATGAATTCCCTATTAAATTATACAGTTTTAATGCAATTTCTGCAGCTCCACGTTGATTTGTTCACTGCTAAATTATGTGACATGTGTCTTAGAGATGAAGAGAAGCAGCTCAGAGCAAAAAAGGGGCATTAAAACTCTACCTAAGTTGATCTGCATGTCCTATCATTAAACAAATGACTATCATCAGCCACTTTCTGCCACCTGAAAAGCACAGAGTTCAGGTAACCATGCTCCACCTTTGGTCATTGAAGGAGTGGAAGGTCACAAGATATGCATCTTATATACTGTCCCTGTCACAGACTGTCCAAAGCCCTGTGTGCTCTGGAGGTCAGTGGAGGACAATGATGTAACTGGAGCATTCTCTCGCTATGCAGGAGACAGTCACTAGTGCTACAGACTCCATAAGAGTTGCCGGCTTGACATGCAGATACTCAGTTTTCATTAAAATATACAAGAGCTAGCTCACCATGCTCATACAACTTAGTTCTGTAATTCTGTAAAACAGGAATAAAAACATTTCCTTAACATACTGGCATATTGCAAGAAAGGACTGATTACTGACAATGAACACCTCATATACATATAGTGGTAAAGCTCAGTACCAAGATAGCAGATATGTACTATTCAACTTTCTTTTGCAAGAGCTGTTTTTAAAATCAACCAAATAAGCAAAACAGATCACCCAGACTCTTTTTTTTTTCCTCAGAAACTTAGATCAAACATTACTATCAGTTTTAAGTAGGTTGATTTTTGATTTTTTTTTTCTTAAAGCCCTACAATCCTTCAAGAGAACCTCAAGTTTCTTTTAAAAACTGTTTCTAGTTCTCTTGGTTAAAGTGAAAAGCTTGGACATAAACTTGAAAAGTCTAAATGATAGGGAAACAAATAAAAAGACCCAAAAGTTTATCTCAGAATAGTCCAAGAATAATTTAAAATGAGCCTTTTTGACTTACTGGAAGTACAAGGATTCTTGACACAGCTGTATTTTAAACTGTCTCTCCTATACAACTCTGAGCTGTATTAATATGTCCTAGGACCTTGTAACCACATGTTACTGAAAGGGGACAAGGGTACAAAGACTAGCTCCAGTGGAGAATGTTCCAAAGTATCACACATTCACAGAACAATCAATGAGTACTGCCTTCTGGAGAGACTGAACACAAAATTAATAAGGACAGAGTGATGCTGGCCCCAGTGTCTAGGGAAAAAACGGATATGCTTGTATCTTAGTCCCATACCGTATCAATAAATGTTTTTTAAAAAAACTCAGCTTCAGTCTTGAACCAAAAAAGAGGTAGTGCACCACTCTCCTTTTGGTAGAAGCAATTTATACTGCAATGAAGTCTCTTACTAACAACATTGTGACTCTGTTTTATGTAATGTTCCTGACCTGTATTAACATAGACATGTGGAAAATACGTTAAATCAGCCAAAAATAGAATTCCTACATATTGCTTTAATAATAATAAAATTCAAAGAAGTGATTTACCAGTTTCAGGCATCTAAGTCTTCCAATTTGCAGCACAAATGCATAATAAAGCTAGGAATACTCAATTTTACAGCTGGATATACGTACATTAACAATAAAACATCTTATATTTGGCTGTAGATCTGAAGTTGCTCACCTCTGTAGCCAAAGGTGTCTCTCAGCATAGCAGATCATATATAGTTTTTGTGCTCATCTAAAACTTTTCTGTGTGGAAGGCTAAAAGATCTCTAAGTGGCTGCACAATTGCCTCTATCAAGGCCAGGATGAAGCATATACTGCCAGAAGAAACAAGCAAGAGGTCAGCAGATCAATATGACGCAGGACCATGTTTTCTGCAATGGCCTTCTAAACTTGCAGTGCTCGTCTGGTTCGAAACAACACTCATCGGTGATTCTTTAAGACATATCATGAGGCACAAAATATGGTAACAGAATTTCTGGGAAAAATAACATCTTGGGTTTTAGCTGCTGGTTGTAGTTTGTGTTTATGGATAGGTAAGCTGGAGCAATACTAAAATCTGGCAGAAACAGAGATAGGCAATGCTACACATCCCCATTAAGCAGCACCAAACCCACAGAGCCCTTGCAAGCCCATACAAGGACACATGCTCCTGGCACCAGTGTCGTTTCTCATCTTTCTTACCATTTTCTCATGGCATCTTTTTACAAGAGAGATACCATAGCACTTGAATGACACTGATCATTTACAGTCTGTAACTAACCTTGTTGCAAAGGGTTAATTCTTAAAACATAATTGGGATGAAGGTAAACTAAATAAATCCTGCTGCAGGTTCCTTTGTTGTTCAGGAAATTAATGCTCTGTGAGTTCATGAGCGCTCTTATTTGACCACTAAACTCAAAATGCACAATACTGGGTGAAAAAAAATACCAGAAATATTCCTTTTTTTTTTTTTTTCCCTGTATCAAAAACCTTTTCAGGACATGCATTTCATGAGAAAACACGCTCTCTCTCTCTTCTGCATCACAACAAAGTTGCCTGATCATCTGTTTATCTTCAAACTGTATCTTCTCCATGAATCTCTGTCATAGCCACATTTTACTGAGGCTGTAAAATGAAAAGTGCCTGCCAGATGGCAGGCTGCCATAAGCAAAAGTGGAGCTTCAGCATGCAGCATTTGAAAGATCCCCTTCTCGTTTTTCATACCTGCTCTATCAAACCATCTCATCAAGCTGGAAGAGAATCAAATGGGGCTTATGCAGCTCAGAGAATATCAGGTCCAAGAGACCTGGAGTAAAAAGACAAACCTACGGGAAATAAAGTAGTTCTCTCCATATCAGCACCAGCTCCATCATGATTAGTTCTGTGGTCTTCCACTTTTCAGGTAATTTCTTTGGGCTTCTCTCCATTTAAAACAAGAATAACTCTCCAGCCCTCCTCCCAGTCTTAGTGGAAGGACTGACAGGCCAATGTTGACACGAACCAGAGCTTCAGACTTATACGCTTGTAAGTCTTGTTTCTGTAGACCTGGGAAACTGAATTTAAGGCATGTGTGTCATTTCTAGCTGCCACACCTAGCTCCAATTTCCACTTGCCCTGCATGGCTAGAAAACAGGCCCCACACAGAGTGCGGGATGGAGAGCGCACACGTCAAGCACGGCGAAGGAGGTCTCTGCGCACGTCGCGGTTCATCTGTGATGCTGGTCAGGCTCTGGTCACGAGCCCGTTCCCAATTTTCAGCAGGGAGAGCAACGTATCTCCTTTCGGCAGGCAGGGAAGCTAATCTGACAAAATTCTTTCTCGTAACAAATACCTTTCTAAAATAAATAGTTTTCTTGGATGATGCCTCATGTTTAAGTGGCTATTTTATAACCGGCAATTATAAGGAATTTAATCTGTTGAGCAATCTTAATTGTTCTTCCTTCTCCTGCCTCAGAAATCACACACTTTAAATCTAAAGGCCACTTCTATTTATTTTATGAGGACAAATTGGCTCTGTCAGTTTAATTTCCCTTGGTGCCGTAACCAGACCTGCTGTTCTTCTCACAAAGACAACTGGAATTAAACAGAAATAAAAACAGTTTCTGAGGCCAGGCTGCACGGACAGCTCACTTGCCTTTCAAAATTCTCCTTTCCAGAGCAGATCCCTCACTGGACACTCATATTTCAGTGCGGTCTGTCAGACGAACGGCACAAGAATAACCACTCTGAATGAAACACGCCCAGAACAGCCACTGAAATAAATTTCCAGGAGGAAGCTGCCACATCAAGCCTCGATGTGGGAACTCTGGGCTCTTCCATTGCACCAGGGCTGCAGCTCATTCAAAGGAGAATCCCCCAGCAAGAGCACATACCTGTGCAGGAGCTGGGCTTGCTAGCACAGGCAACCTCGACTTGCTTTTCTCATATATTTACCATAAACACTTGCCTGATGATCTGTTTATCTAACCTCCCAGCAGCCCCATGAGAACATGACCTCCTTGTTATAAGAATCTTATCGGGAACCGACTTAAATATTGTCAGGACTTGAGACAACTCGCCATCTTACCTGCTGAGGCTGTTTTTTCCAACAAGTACAAAAGGAAAGTCAGGAATTGTGGGGGGGGGAAACATTAGTTAAAACAAGCTGTTTATTGTGGTAGAGAGAAACATGTGCACTCTTTGTTTTGGTTTGTTTAGATACTGCGGCTGGAAACAAAGATTTGGGAAGTTTGAAAAAGCTGGCAGAAAAAAATATTTGCTTTCAAACAGAACAAGATGTTTAGGTAACTCCTAGCCTTGCAAGTTGGAGTAACGTCTGTTAATTTCTATCAATTTAATCAAAATCTGAGTGTTTAACTCCGATGCTTTGTTTAGGTGCTCCGCATCCCGCGTAGGGCAGCTCAGGGTTACCGGAGTTCAGACTTTCTGCTCGGAGTTAAAGCTTTTCCCACGTTTATCAAGGACTTACTGAATTTATGAGGAAGCAGATGTCTGAAGTCAGAGTGAAAATCCTTCAAGCTGTCTGCAGCCTAGCTGTGGTTTCACGACATGCATTTTGAGGCCAGGTATTACCAGGACACTTACCCTCTGTTGAATAAACAAAACAGATTTAAGATATGTTCCTCTAAGCAGAACAAGTGAATGTGTGGGGTTGTTTCAGATACGGGGTTGAATGAAATGTATGCAGAGAAAATTAGAAAGGAAGAACTCCAGCACACTGTAAAGAAAGGAACCCCTGCCTGCAATAACAACACTTACTGCTATCTGCCATCTACCTAAGAAGCACCACGAGCAGTAGGAAGAGCAAAGCAAATTAACAGTATAAACTGGAGGTGGGTAACCATTTACAGACAAAGATTCAACAATATAAAATGTCAAACAGACTTAATCTTAGAGAAAAAGTGCATATTCTCAAGTCTTATTTACTGCTTATTTTACTGTAATTACTCAGCTGTCCTTTCTTCTATACTTAATACTGGTAAGTGTAGTTGTGCTTTTTATTAAATAACAACAGCCGTGTTTCCAAGGTGGAGGAAGAGGGTTTATACTCCTTTTCCCCAGCCCTTCTTCCTCCTGACACAAATCCTTAGGTCCTGCCTTACAGCATCGTTCACCCCGAGCAGAGTTAGGAGTTCAGTGGGCATCTTGACTGCAGCTAAATGACGCTGATGGGTTCACTGACAGTCTGACTGGCTGAATATCTCCCACGTGCTAGACACAAGTTTCAGAAGCTAAACTTAGAGAGAACTCAGAGAATTTAATTTTCCTTAAAAAACATCTGCATGCAGATGCATGGCTGTTGGCAGATGCATGGAGGTCTGGCTGGTTATTCCCAGTCTAAAAACGCAGTTTATGATTTTTTAACAAAGCATATCAGAAATACATATTATCTTGTATTCCTGTAATTCTGGAAAGGTGTGAGGACAAGCAAACACAAGAGGTAACATACATGCTATTTACCGCTTAAATCTTATTCATTCAGTACAGGATGATTCTGTCCAGCAAGACATTAGGATCCTGCTGAAGGTGGTCACAGGGGACCACACTATTCTCCAACTATAATTTAAAAATAAAACAGGCAGTATCAAGTATGAGGGAAATGTTACCAAATGAGGGAAATGTTAAGGAATCTTTAATTGTAAAAGAAACATGAACATATATTCCTTAGTTTCAATTATTTCCTAATCTTTAAAGGCAGTTATTTCAATTTTTCTGACAGGGTCTTACCACTAAGCTTGTATCAAGGCACTGGCATTTTTCCTGATTATTAGAAATTTCTTATAAGGCTCCCTGCTATAAAATTAAGTTCCACTAAATTGACAGCACTGTGCAAAAGGGCATGAACATGGTTCCAGCACGACATTCTACAGAAAAGCAGTGTTAAAATGTAATTAACTCTTAAACTAAGTAATCAATGCATTTTTCCCCCTCTAATTACATATAACTGTGGTGGAACATCAGTCCTTGGGTTACATAGTCTCCCTAAGGTTTTATCACTTCATGAGACACAAACCTTAACTATCAAACTGACCAAGAGAAAATAGCAATGTACACGCCAACAGTAAATACACTGAAACAAGCACTGTGTTCCACTATAAGCATACTCCTCCTGATGTGATAATATTTTCTTATTAAAAAAATGCTGTGTTGGAAATAACTGAACTGCCTTTTGCACTTTTGAGACTGAGGTTAAGAAGAATGCTGAAGGAACATCTCCATTTTGGGGCAGAAAAGCCACACAAGGACAAGAAATGCCCAAGTGGCAAAACTTATATAAGGAAAAGGAAGGAAAGGAAAGGGAAGGGAAGGAAACATGAAGAGGTGCATGCAGTTTTGAACAAACTTAATTCTGAGGTGCATCTGTGAATAAGGAAGCCTGCGTATTTGAAAGAAAAATAATTGTAATAAAATGTTACAAAATCACAAAATCTTGTTAAAAGGATGGCCACAGATATCTTTACTGGTGTGTGAAACGATTCATTCGTGGTGCAAATAAACTTGAATATCTGAGAGAGTCTATATTTATTGCTTAAAAGCATTATGACACAACGTCTTTTTAACAAGATTTTTTTATCCTGTGAAATGAAAGTGAAATGATTCACTTAACTCTATTTCTCCTCATTTAAAGACCAAAGGTAAAGAGTTCTCTGAAATCCATATACATGTGTAAAATGGAGAAAGCTTACGCAACTGTTTCCAATACCCTATTGAACTATTTTGTCACATTTGTCAGTTTCTTTTCGCTGCAAAGTAATATTGGCAGGCCTTAGCAGTCACTATAGAAATTCTGTGCTTTTGGTTAAAAACTCCACTCAGCTACCTAACTCAATTAACTAACTACTTACTCAAGAATTACTTGCGCAACTGCTTATCTTCCTTCCTTCTTTTTTTCTCCCAGCAGGTCTAATTCTCCTAAGACTAAGTCTTGTCTGTATGACTGTGACAAGATAAAAAGAAACTGCAGTGACTGTGAACACACTTGAACGTGCACTGTGAACACACAGCATGCGTTCTGAAAGGAGTGGTGTGCTGCAGAAGTGGTTACGCAGAATTCAGCTTGGACATGCTCTTTTCTTACAATGGAAAATCAAGGGATTCTGGCCTTACTGACATGTATAGAAGCACATGTAAGATTCCCACGATCTTCACTTGCAGAGGATAGCAGCTGCAGGAGTTTAGTAGGCGTAATAGCTGTATAGAAATACGGTGGCTGTTCAGCTGCTGAAAGCCAAGTACTCTGCTATCTGCATACTGTTTTGGGCAGGAGTGGATGGTGATTTCCCCCAGCAATACCTTGTAGTGAAGATATCACCACTTGAGAACACTGTGAGACCACAGCTCATGCAACAAGACCTCCCATCATTTGTTTCTTAGAGGAAACGTCCTCTTGGGCAGTGGCAAGCATAGCTCCGTGGGGCAGGTGGGGGACCTTTGTTGTTCAATTTCTATGAACAAAGAAGCATGTGCTGCTGCCTCATGGAGGTTTGTGGAACTTGGAACAACAACTACTTGTATAATACATGCCTCTGTAGTTTCCCTTTTCTGAGTTTTTCCAGAACACTTTCTCTTCCCATTTTTGGTATTCATTTTCCCTCCACTTTCTCTTCAGTGTCAGCTCTTCCTCTTACCTCCTCTAGCTTCCTGCATTCACCGCTCACTCTTGGTGCATGCATCAAGTCTAGTTATTTTCACACACTGTCTTGCAGTAGTGGGGTCAGTTTCTCTGCCTTCTGTGTTAGCTAGCTCCTGTTGAGATTTTGTGTATAGATCCCACTCAGAAGGTAGCACTGAAACATGTCTCATAAAATGCTCAGCACTCCTCCCGGTTTGTATCTTTAGATGCTCAGATAAAGTCTGGGGAAACAAATTGATCTCTGCCTGTATGTTGGCTCACACTCGGGGCAAATATTAGCACTGAAATACTTGCTTTTAATCCCCTCCTCACAGTGCAACAATAGCAACAACAGTAAAATCAACCATCTCCTGGTGCTTTTTACCAGGATTTTGGATGCTCAGCCTGACTCTCTCAAGTAAGGCAGCCACCAAATGAGAATACCTCAGGTTGGGGGTACATGGAAAAAAACAGCAGCTTAAGCAGCTTGCCAGACGGTATGTCCTAGTAGTGGCCAGGTAGCACACTTTTGTGTTAGACTCTCAAGTATTAAAGCTTTATCTACGAGACTGCATCCAAGGCTCTGAGATATCTCCACTGCACTTTACCAAAGAGCTGCTGGCAAGCAGCTGAGAAATGGAATTACTGGAATCCCTTCCAGTAATAGGATAAAGAGAACCAAAATATCACCACAAAATTGCAGCACGGAGGAGGGAGGCAGACAGAGCAGCAAAGACAGGCAGGAAGGGATGGATTACCCTATCTTATCAATGGCCATTGCGACTGAGGATCAGCAATGAAACACAATCATCAAAGAGGCTTGCAGTCACAAAGAAGGGGAAAGCATGCGATTCATGTCACTGTTCCCATATTTTTGCTCCAACAAAAAATTCAGACATAATTTGTCCATTCCTGGACCTCCTACCTCCCTGTAGCACAGTGTCACAGCAAGGGCAAGTATGGGTTGTCAGTACCATGTTGTGCTGTCAGCAGAATGTCACGTTCATGAGAAATTTCTCAGAACAGCATAACATTTCTGAGCAACATTACACAAATTTTTAATAAAGCGCTTTAACCATGTGCTCTACAGGTATTCTGTTAAAATGTTCTTTTTGTTGTTGTTGTTTTTGCCTATGGATAGTCTCCAGTCCAGGCTGTTACACTAGAAAGATGAAACATCTACAGTATTCAATAAACATTTTAGTGAATATTTTATAGATGTTGTCCATAGTGTATGTGTAGGTCTGCCTTGCTTCCTTTTCTACCTTCTTGTCAGAACAATTTTAATTGATTCTTTAGTATATTCTCTCCGCCAAAGCTGAAAACGGAAGAGCTTATGCTGATCCAAAATTGAAATGTCCACACTGGTGTCAGTCCCTTTTTTAGGGTTTGGTAGTGGTTCTTCTCCCTGTAACATCTGTGTAAATCCTTGTACAAGGGCAATGACAGCCATTCTAGTGGACTCAGTTGAGTTTCTGGTACCGTCTACCTTTCTAGGGCCACAATAGGACCAAATATTAACCTCATTTTTATGTTACATTTTTTCTCAGCGCTAGATAGATTGACTTACTATAAATAGAGCCTTTAGGACTCAGGAAGGGGTTAACATTTAGAGTTCTTGGGCACAATAATAGTTGATGTAAACACACTGGAACTGTAATCAGTTTTAGGCTGAAAGCCTTTTGGAGCAGGAACTGTCTATTTGTTAGGTGTTTACTCAGCTCTTGTCATAGCAGGGTCCTCTCTCTGGTCATATGGGAGAGATGTGACAAATCTTAACTGTTTACTTTCTTAAATAAACAACAGCAGAGAACAGGCAATAGGCAAGAGCAGTGCAAGCTGTGAGCTGGAACAGAGCTGTCTGCAGGTCAAAACTCTTCCTCTCGGTTTAGATTGCTGGAAAATGTATAAGCAACTGTCTAACTCTGTGGCCCATAAGTGGCTTATCTAGTTTGGATATAGGAACCTAGGAGCTCAGGACACTGGAAAAAAATCAAGCTGGTTTTCACAGAAAAAAAACATTTCTTTTTTTCCAAGGAAGAGTTAGTACTGATGGTTTCAGTTACTGATCAGCAGGTCAACAAAAAAATTGCTGATTCAAAAAGAGACTTTTATGAAGAGTATAAATAAGCATTTTATTTTTCTTTGACTATGCTCTGCAACTCATTAAATGACAGACAGCAAATTAGCATGTACCCTAGGAAATGAATATTTTTCAAAATTGAAACATATTCAGAATAAGGCAGGAGCCTAAAGTATTTATAATACTTAGAACAATAAATACAACAGCTAATCTCAGAACTCAATTTATGTTCTTTGGGATGACTTATATCTGGCAGACTCCATTATATGAAATCTGTGGGCTATAAATAACTTAACTTAGAACAAATGAACATTTTTTACATGCAGGACTTAATGCATCACAGTTTTCTGGCAGAACAAAAAATAACAGACCCAAACTATGTCTCATTTTTAATGAAAAAACAAGCCAGTAAAACAGACCTCCAAAAAAGGAAATCTCTAATCTACAAGTGCAAGTATTCAAGCATGTCTCCAATTCTTCTCATTCAGTTTAAGAAGAAAGGAAACCAGGCCACCAGAAGTTTACAGACTAATGCAATTATGGGGTGGCTAAAGGACCACTGGTTTGTCTGTTATCTATAATGTAAGATAAAACTATACTAACAAATCTGGTTCTACTTTTTTCCACAAAGCTGGATTCTCACCAATCAATTAACTAGAATTGATGCTTTTTATGGGAGAAAGTAGCAGTAGGTTGAAAATATATGAAAGACTAATTCTTGCAGCTATTTTTAAAATCCATTAACTAACTCAGTAATTGGATTTAGCTATAAATAACAAATGCATTTTCGACAGTGTTTAACAATTCTTACATCACAGATGAAAAAAAAAATAGAATCCTCTTAATAGGTCTAGTACTAAAAAAAAAATCAAATAAAATTAAGCCCATAATCATAGCACCACTTCAGAACTGCCATGAAATGTTAACAATTCTGGGACGATAAGGATAAAAACATGCCATTAAAAATCACTCTCTAAAAAAGCTAGCTGAAGAAAACAAAGTTGCTTTCCAGTGTGTGAACGGACTGTGAGAAACACCCTCTCTTCTGGAATGGTGAGCAGTACTTCTCCAGCAAAGAGAGCCATCAAGGTAGAAGCTGGACTAGATCCAAAGGTACAGAGGGCAGAGATCACTGCTTTTGGGAATCGCAAATAAAAAAGTGCTGAAGACACTATGCCCAAAAGCTAAACTCCTAAATCCAGGTCCTGAGACTTCAAAAAGTGCTTGCCAAAGATGATAAAGTTGGATCTTATTTGTAAGTATGCACTCAGGTTTACTTGCTGAACTTCAGCTATTCTCAGGAAGTATTCAGCCTATAGATTGAGATACCAACCTGCTGTGGGCACCATCTGCTTTGGAAATGCCTCTGGACCCTTTGTATAGACGAAAGAAGTATTTCATATAATGTCAACTGGTAACATCCAAAAACAAAACTGGACAGAGCTCTGCTGATTAAGTCACCTAAGCAGAATTCACCTGAAGGCAACATATACTTCCAAATAGGAAATACTGCTTTCTGTGTCTCAGCTATTAGCTAAGAAACAACCTGGCTAATGTGCTTATCTAGGTCTTAGCACTGACATCTCTTCTTGCGTATTACAGGGTCTCAAAAGGGAGACACAACACAACAACAAAACACAAGTTAACCACAAAAGCCTGATCACTGCCCCCAGTCAGAGATAAATGGGGAGGTAGGTATATACATGTAGGGTACATTAATAGGTGACCAAAAGTGAAACATATGAAAAGCAGAGGCCACAGTATTAACTCATGGGATTAAAATTTCCAGCCAGGGCTGTAAGTGCGTTGGCATAACAGCAAAGGTAAGAATTGAACAAAGACACTGAGAAGGTTTTTGAGAAGGTTTTTTACATAGTTAGACTATAAAAAAAGCTATAAAAAAAACTTCTCCAAAGCCCACAGGTCATGCAAGAAGAAAAGCAACCCTCCACAACAATTTTCAGACAGAGCCAACTTCTCACAGGAAAAAGGGGCACATGACATTTCTGTCTGCACTGGTGAGTGTTCAGGATGACCAAGACCAAATTAATACATTGTCTTCTAGCAGGGAGTTTTTAAGCTGTGAGTATAATTAACCAATGGAACAACTTATTCCAGGGCTGGGAATAAGCTGGGAATGTTCCCTTGCTGGACATGTAGAATGAAAGCTAGATGTTTTTCTAGAAGATAAGCACTAATCCAAACAGAAGCGAATTTGGGGATATCCAGTGGTCTATGTCATAATAGTAGTCGCAATATGTGATCAGATCTGGCTCTTCAAGCCTTATAACCCATGAATATAATGAGTCATGAATACCAATTATACTGTTCCTTCCTTCAGTGATGTGTCTGGTGATATGAAGCCGGGGTGTGGGTGCGTTATAATTAATGATGTATATTACTATGACCTTGCTAAAGAACTTTTTTCTCTGCTGATTGCTATGTCTTGGAATTTTTTTTTTCCAGGAATTACAATTTAAAAAACCCTGACTTCAGCCAAAGCTCCTTTTTTTTTTTTTTTTTGTCTGTCCGGATATTATTTTGCTTTCCTGGCACAAGATGAACAAGAATCCTCTAATGGGAATTTGAGCCCATTTAATTAATTAGAAGTTTTATCAAAATGGGTCAAAAAGAAATTATGAATATGTTACTAGAAATTGGTTCTTACTACTAACTGAAAATGGCAGTGAATTTACATAGTAAAATGCTTAAGCCTGTAGCCACAATCATCTTAAGAAGAGTCTTGAAAGTCTTTCTCTTTGAATGAGGACAGAAATCAGATCAGATCAGCTAAAATCAAATCAGATCAGCTAAAAGCAAATGAGGCACTTTGCTTCTGCTGTCCAGGTTATGGTTGCATATCAAGAAACATGCTTACCTGATCATTCTTTCTTCTTCCCCACTTTTTATTATTACCTTTCTTCTGTCCCCTCCAGTCTGTAACATCAAAGGCATGCGGATCTCCTTTTTCTTTCCAACTCATAACACATACTGTTGTCAGATAGGTAGGTCTATTTGTTCCCCATCTCCCCTCTTCCAGATTCTTCTTTCTTCTTCTTTCTAGGATCTTCTGACAGGCTTATTCATTTTCTTTATCATCAACAGACAAGAGATTGGGAATCTGACAAGCAGATTGCCAAGATTTAAAACTTGAAACCCAGGGTAGGCTGAACTGAGATGGATACATACTATGCTGAAAAATATTAACCAATTCTTCCAATTTTGTAGCAAGTTCTAGAGGTGCCTGAGGCTCCCATTTCATGCCTTCTGATTTCCTTAGTTTTCTAGGTTTTTTGGTGCCTATACTGCATGTGTTCTCATGTTGCACTCGGAAATTACATAGCAACCTTCTAGCAGACCCATGTCTATATGCAGGGGGCAGTATTTCTCATTTAGCCAACAGAGATGCTAAGTATCAAGGTATATATTTTATACACATACCAAAAGACTGATTATTGTAGAGCACTGGAAACATTTAGGAACAATCCAAGGAAATGTGGGCCATTGGAGAAATACAAGCCCAGTTTTTGAAGCTCACAGTTTATGGTGCTCAAATTTTACAAGGGATATTACTACAATACAGAAAGTAAAGAACTACACAGATAGGCTTTCTGGTTGTCACAGAATACTTCTATATATTATATATCGGAAAGTCCTGAATTTGTTAATACCAATTACTCTGTTGTCCACATTCCCCAGATTTTGGAAATGGTCTTCTTCCTTAAAAGTTGCTAGCCTGCACAAAGGAAACCAGACAAGTATCACTGGACAGAGTTTAGTGTAGGACTTCACTTCCTCTCTCCAGTCAATTGCCTTTCATGTAAAGCATTCATGCTTGTATTTTTGCTTTGAAACCACACCAAAGCCCTTATTTTAAAGCTTTTATTCTCATGTGGTCTAGGTTGCAAGATAGGAAATATACCATAAAATACACCACAAAATAGTACTCACTAAAGAACTTTTTTTTTTTTCCTTTAACAGGAAGGGAAATGTTTATTAAATAACTTTGGTAGTTTTCACTTGAAAATATCTTCCTCTGAACATGCAGCCTGAAAAGATCATCCTAAGATCCTTAAAGAAAGAACATTCAAATCCCATTCTCACAAGCCTTATCTCCAATCCATGAAAAGTATAATTATTTGTTCTAATTATGTTCCTGTGTCTTGTTCAACACTTAATACCTGGATTAGAAATGGCTGATTAACAAAACACATCAGAATAAATCATTATCTCTGCACAATTGTAGCCATATCAAGGAAAGAGTTTTTTTATACTTTCTAAACTGTTTATAACGTAAATTATTCTTTTACAGCACTAAATTAACAGAGCTTATAAAGCCACTCATATGTTAATGAAAGATCCTGTGGACTTGTGTATTTATTAACCAGACATAATGGGATCAAGTGAATCAGATGGGCTTAATATAACACCAAGGTATACTTTGGTTTAGTTTCTCATTGGTCAAAATTAGGGATAGTAACTTAATATTATATTGCTATATTGACAGAATTTGCCACTCCTAAGCACAAAATGCTAAGACTGCTACTATATATTATTCTTTTCAAATGGAAAATGTTTATTTCAGTATGAAGATGTTTGATAATATGATAACTAAACTATACAAATCTTTAAATATACTCTATCATTAATCTGAGTGAGCAGAATTTACTGCATACCACTCTTCACTCTTTCAAAACTCCTCATCTTAGCTTAACTCCTCAATAACAGAAACGGAGAGAATGAAGCCCAGGTCTTCAAAGCACCAATGTGCCTCTATGAAAAATAATGGGCAGCGAGTGCTTCTGCCCCTTGGGTAGACCTGTGCCTCCTGGGATCATCACTGAAAGACTTTACGAGAGACTAAGAAGGAAAATGAAGGTTTAACAAAACTGGAAATACCTTAGAAAGGCAATGGAAATAAGGACATCACATTGCAAAAGAAACAACAAACTATAAAGTTCTTCACAAAGTGATTCCCAATAGCTGGAGGAAGAAGAATCCGTGTTACTACTCTAATTTGCACAAACTGGGAGGGCTGGCATGTGGTGGTTCGAAACCTCCCTGTTCATACAGCAATTACACTAATTCCATTTGCTAAGATTTCATTACTAGAGCCCCAGAACGCAAATAAATTCTTTAAAAACACACACACACACACACAAAAAGCAACCAAAAATCTAACTACAAAGTCCTTTTCATCTTCCTTACACTCTTCACACCCTCAGATATCAGTCAGATGTATTTTCAAGCTTGCTTTTCTCTCCTACCTGAAAAAGCTAGAAGCTTTTCTTAGTATTTCTCTTAAAGTGTCAGTTTATGCAATTAAGTGTATAAGAATTTAAACTTGCTTTTAGAAATAAATAAAAATATTATTATAGGACTCAAAATAGAACCAAGAAAGTTGGCAACAGAAGGAAGATAGCTACTTATTTGCAAGAAAATTTTATTTGTCCATGTTAGGTGTTTGCTTCCCTTTCCTCTGTTTTAAGTAGTACTTTGTTGGTTCCTGAGGTGCTTCACACAGGCCCTGTATACTGGCAAGAGGATTAGCACTATCTGATCTAAACCTACTGTAACCTAAGAGTCATCTTCTCCTATTGCCTAACTTTAAGCCTAGGATGTTTTTGTATTTGCTTGCTACAAACATAAATGAATGATCTAAAACACTAACTCAGTTCTGAGACAATATGATTATTTTTCACTGTGAATGGATATTTGTTTGTCTGGGCGCAGAGATTCTTATAAAGTCTGGAAGGTTATGTTAGATATCAATTTCAAGAGCCTCCTTCCTGAAAATGTCAGGAAATTGTATCAGCTCTGTACTCGGAAGAGAACAAGTCATGAGTTCATTCATCTGAATCACTGAAGATATAACGAGAATGTCTTTGATTACCAGCAGAAATGTACTTGTTTATAGTGCCAGATTTAATATGCTGCAGTTAGAATCTGAGAACTGTCACCTAGAAACTGATTGTTTGAATGTAATCACAATTATTTTGTCCAAATCTTGCCTTTATCATATCACCTAGAAAAGTAATAAAAATCTGGAGATAATATAGCAAATAGCTCTATACATACAGAAAAAACATGATCTGAGTGAGTGCTTGGCAAAGGGAAACGTACTTCAATGAAATGAAAGGATCACACCTACCTTTATAGTTTACCTTTTCATTTTTATCTGACCTTAAATTCAAAATGATTTACTGCAAACAGGTAGCATTCAAGAGTTAAGTCAAATTCAGAACATCAAACCTGACAGAGCAACTGCAAGACTCTTAATAACTTTTGATGATTATTTGTTCTTGGTGAGGCTTATAATGTATCCTAGTCAAACACCTAGGAAGGCTGCACATCCGCCTCGGGGAATTCATGTTCCTGCAGCTCCTCCTTACTTCCTAAGGGCTGAGCACAAATTACAGCTTTTCAAAATCTGCAGCACTCATTAAATCAAATTACTAGACAAACTGTGCTGCCTCAATGTGTCTCTAATTAGTCTTAGAACAGTTTTGCTATATACCAAGAGACCAGATATGGCCTTGCCTTTTCATTAATTGTATTTGTGCTAACTCCAAAGCCCCTAGCAATAATCCTTCTGCAAAACTTCTCCACATCTGGTATTATTAAAAATAGTACCTTCAAACTATTGTCATATTATCTCTGAACACCCAGTCCTGCACCAATTAAAAGTCAGTGAGAGTTTTGCTGCAGATTTCAGTGGAAAGGGCTTTGCCTCTTTTTGATGGTATCTTTCATGCATGTTGACCGTGAGTAGAACGTTCTTCCAACTATAAAATGCTAAATGGCAGTTTAGCTGGACAGTGGACTTACACAACAAGACAGATGAAATATTTCAGCCTCTCTTCAGAAAGGTCAATTGTGTATTTTCATCGGCTCTCTGACTGAATAACATTTGGTGAATATTAATGTTCGAAGTGCCTGGATAGGCAAAATATATGCAAAATGCACTGACTAGACTTAGCTCATTACAAAATAGAGATGAATGTAACTTACAGAAATAATTAAGTACTAACATGAAACTAAATTTTACATTTTCTACATGTATATGTCAGATCTGTAATCCAGGGGCTATGGAACACATTGAGAGAGCTTAAAATCCAACAAAGTACCTAAGACTTAAGTGCATTTTTGGCTGGATTTACTCAGCTTCCTCATTAGTGCCATACTTAGGCTTTCAAATCTTCCTAGTACTCTCCATTAACTACCCAGAGAAACTTCTGTGGAATTTAGGTCTTCTGAATACAGCTGTTCATACTTTCCCATTCAGTCCTGTCTACGCCCAGGTGTGAAGCACACACAGTATGTGTATGAATCTATGCATTTAGGACAATAGTATAATTCCTATTAGGCAGAATCAATTCTGTTTCTGAGTAAGCAATGAGGGAAAGACAGCTGAAGGCACCACTATCTCCTATAAAGTGCTTATCAGTCAGCCAAGTGGTTTTCAATGAGACCAGAAAAACACATTCCTCTTTAAGCTAATATCACAGTCGCAATACCATAGTGCAAGAATGGTAGAGGTTTTAAATCTTTTTATCATTTTGACAGAGAGTGGGCACTTGAATTCATTTGATGAGAGCATCCCCCAGGCATCCTATTTAATTTTTGGCTCAGTCTATATCCTGAACTGAAGCCTACAGACTGAACTGCTGCCAACAGTGGCACTCTGCTTGCTGACACTTTAATGCAGTTCAATTCAAATATCCTAAATTCATTCTCATTGCTATTGCTTTATTACTCAAAGAGCTCTGCACCACACAGAGCTCAGTGAAGGATACTGTGCCCTCAGGAGTCCACCGGACACTAGGTCTAACTTCTTTTCATCAACAGGATCTAATAATATATTAGGAGTTTCTCTTGTAACTGCAGAACTGTCTATGTTAAAACAGAACCAGTAAAAAAGGCATTCCTTGAACTTTGTGATTTATTGTTTTTAATGCCAAATTAAGGCACCAAGGGAAGAAGGAGGGAAGTACTTTTACAGAAAAAACAATGTTTAGACCAGGAGCACACATTGCAGCATTCTATTTCACCAGAATGAGTTGTAATATAGAAGGGCATAGCGAATGTTCCTAAAGGTCACTCTGACCTGTTGGTATATCCAAACGGCTGAGCTCCCACAAGTATCTATAAATGAGTATCCTACAGAGTACCTTGGAATTAAAAATGGCTTGTCCAGCAAATGAGATTGGAGGACGGAGACAAACTACACTAGATTTCATTGCCATGATAGGATGGAAAGGATATTGAGCAGTCCCCATGCTTATCCCTCTGCTCTAAATATATCTTAGATCATCCCTGGCAGAACTTTTGTCAAATACGGTCTCAAACCGGCTACTGAAGGAGATTCCATCACTAACCCAAAAGCCTACTCGGGGTGTGGCTTTGTATGGAAAACAGATGGGGAAGAGCATTTTGGAAATTGTGGCATTGACCCCCATGAAGAAGGCTGGACACGCTAGAGGTGCCCATGAGGCCAGCACTGGCACCATCACCCTTCCCTGAGCCACACCAAACCCCTTGTACAAACCAAACACACCACAACAAACCAAACAACACCACACACCAAACCCCTTGTACAAACCATGTACGTGACACCTTGAGCATGTACTGCAAGTAGGCAGGAAAACACACACCAGTGGTATTCTTCTGGATATTTTTCTGACCTGCTATTAGGACAAGACACTAGACATTTTCAAGGTCAGCAGGTAGGTAAGGACATTAGCTCGTTTTATACTTACAGAAATATCTAAGTCTAATAAAATGTGGAATGAGACTTTAAAACCTGATTTAACCAAATTAAAACAGAGGGGTTACTTCTTTTCACCTGTAAGGCTGTTGTACAGATGCTGATAGCACAAAATCCTGAGTCCTCTCCAAAGATAATTACGTAATGACTGCTAAATGATTGATACAATCCATATAGTTTGGATCCCTTAAGGTGAAAAGGACTAGAAAGAGAAAAGCCAAAATGGACTTAGTAACAACAAATGAAAGCTGATTTCGTACAGAATAACAATTCCATATGCAGACCATGGCCATTTGGCTTCCAAGTATGCACTTTTTAGAATGACTGATAAAAAAAGCGCCAGTATGAAAAGCTTGACACAGAGCCTAAAAGCTAGTAAGAAACAAGTCTTCAAGTTCTGAGAGCAAAATGATGCAAACAGCTTTTTAATTTTTATTTGCCTTTTACAGGAGTCATGATAATTTTATATTTTATTGCCACTTGCGGGGGTGCATGGTATTTAGAAGCCATGTTTCTCAGCATGTTTTTTTTTCAATTTTTGAGGCTACAAATCTATTTTTTGAAAGTCAAAGCTACTTCTGGCACTTGCACTTTCGGGAAAGAAAAACAATACCGAATATTTCAAGAATTATTATAAAATCAGGAGAACTGACAAGATGCAGTAAGTATTTTTCACACTGAATGCCTAACAAACTATTTACAAGGAAAAGAATATTGAAATGTACTGTGAGAATCAGTATACAAATAATGTAAGCCAATGCCAAGTTACTTTAAATATATACTTTTCAGATGTCCATCTTGCCAATATTTGTTTTATTGCTACAGCTTATTGCTGTATTTTCACAAATCTTTAAGACTAAAAACAGTATTCAAGAGAATATAATTTAGAATACATCTAGCAAGTATTAAAGAACTGGAAGGACGTGATAAAAGAAGACAGAGATTTCATTCTCCTATCTGTTGTTGACTTGCTTCGTGACCTTGAATAAAATATATGCTAACTCATCCCATCTCAAGTACTCTTTAGTATGCATCTCCCAGGAATGCTGTGAGGTTTCATTAATAAGGTTTCATGCTTATCAAACTGTCAAAAGCCTAAGGATGGAAAGGGCTATGCAAATGAAAACCTGTATTAATATTTCACTACATATAGATGTATAGTGACGTATGCACCTCTTTCTTGTCTCCATATATATACATACAAATGCAGAGACACATAAACACATACACACGTGCAAGTTTTCACATAATTACTTCTGACTCCTCTCTCAATTAATAGCAACATGGGAATACCCAACAAAGCAGTAAATGCGCCACATCCCTACAGAGGCAGCAAAGAGCTTTGTTTCATTTACTATGTATGTAGCTCTGGTACTGCTTCCCTTCTCCAACACATTCTTAACACTACAGATTATGCTTGTTAGGCAGTATTATGAAAATAGATATTCTTACCCTCAGCCCTTGCTCCATGGACAAGCAGAGGACCTGCCAGGGTGCCGTGTACCTGAACATGATTGCCCTTTCCCGCAGACAGGCTAACAGCAAAAGGCACACGAGTCTCTCAGGATCCCTAGTTGCTTTTCATTTGAGGGATGCTTAAATCGAAAGAAATCCTTTGGTTCTGCTCTTCAGTGGCCTCTTGAGTAGATTCTAAGATACAGTTACAGACATTCCACTTGCACCCTGAGGAACTGAATAACTAATTCAGTAAGAGGCTTTTTTCCTTGGGAAGAGCTTAGTTCAAACTCAATTAGAATAATAGGATGATAACCTTTGAACCTCCCACTCCTCTTGGAGGAGTTGACAGTAGGCAGTATGTCACTGACTGTTCCCTCCCTGTAAATCTTGAGTTTACTTCTATTGTTGGTATTTGATTCTTCTCCAAAAGCCTAGGAGCATCAGAGACCACCACAGCTATTTCTGACACATGCAAGGAACCTGTAACTTTATCTTTTTTTATTTTTGCTGTTAACATTTTATCCTGGCTCAAAGGATCTCCCTTTTCTTCCACTTAGGTCCCAAACTACATGATTTCTGTTTTGCAGTCTGTGGATTTTTGCTGAAGAGATTTACACAGAAATTTCTACGAATATTCTCATGACAAGATGGGACTAGACAAGATGAAATTTAAATTGAGTTTTTCTTCCCAAATATAGAGAAAGGAGTTATTTGAAACACCAGAAATCTGATATGCTGAAGTCTTGCTCGTCATAAATATTCCTTTTTTAATGGGACGCAATTTTTTTACCAAGATACCAAGGTCTAGTCTTTAAGAGATTAAACAAGGTAAAAAGGAGTAAAGCATTTCTATTTTATGCATTTCTGTGATTCCAGGGATGAACTGAAATGGTATTTTTGTACCCTGCTGTTTCCTATAAAATATAAGTGTAATGATGTATGCACATCATGTTTGTTTTCCTTTTATGGCAGTAATTTGCATTAACAAACCATTATCCATGCAAATCCAGCCAATTAGATCAAGTAATTAACTTATCTTGCCTTTTTTCTTTCAACAGAGAAAGAAAAAGAAATTTAACATTTATACTGCCTTAAATCTGACTCTATGATTTTCATTATTTCATCACAAGTACCTGTATTTCTGCAAGTCAACCCAAACCAATTAAAAGGATGAAAAAAAGAATTGTATAAGGTTCATCTTTACATCTATTTATATTAGAAAGATTCCTTTGCACAAGTTGCTCCCTCATCAGCTCAGTATATTTAAAATGAAATCAAAAGATCCCATTGGAATGGAATAATAACAACAAAAGTCTTGGAGGTAAGATTCAAATGTCATTCTACAGCACAAATACCAACAGAAATACTTTAAAAACGATTTTTAAGAATTCTCTGAGAAAATATTTCGTAAACATTTTTGTCTTCCTTGACAGTGCAATGATAGATATCATCAAAGGCAATGGACAAATGTTTTAAGCGCTGATTTTACCAGGTACTTGGCAAACAATAGACAAATATATGTCTGGACAAATACATGTGGTCCTCTTTAACTGAAATGTTGAAACACTCACACTTGCTGCTTATACATAATTACTGGGGAAGTGACACGGATTTCAGAAATGTGAAAGTGAAGATTTGTGTCAAGTTAGCAAAACAATACACACATCAGTTACTGTACCTTTAATAATGTTTGTACACTCTTTATAGCATATCACATAATGTTTATGGAGGCTGTTTTGCTCAGTAGCAGTCATATGAAGACATCTTTTCTTTCACCTCCCTCTTCATTTTGACCTCTCACTTTAACATTCCTCAAATTCATTTTGGAAACTACATATAACTACATATGAGGTATTTCTTCAGCAGTTGTAAGTGATTTAAGCAAGAATACACTCAGGTACTGAAGTTAGGATCTTACTAATTAAAAATGTACTAATTAGTATTTTACTAATTAAATTACTAATCACAGCCAAAACAACAAGAGCAAATGGCAAAGCCCATTCTTAAGTACGAGTCCCGACTTGACTCTAGCATGGAATACAACAGGAACTTGTGCTATATACTCAGAAGGGAAGATCTTCCTTTTGCTAAAGTAGCATCAATTGCTTTGTAGACTGGGAGTATTGCCACAGGCAGAAACACAGCTTTTGGTTAAAGGGCCATTCCACACATCCTTTGAACATTCACATGCCCAGATATGCAAACAACTGCTATTCATGGAATGGAAATAAGCCTGTCCCTACATATCTTAATCTTTTAGCCTCTTAATATCTTTCTTTCTTTTTAGATAAAGGCTGTGTATCTTTTTTTTTTTCACTTACATGTTGATGCCAATAACACAGAATTCAAACCTGTAGCAAATGGGAATATACAGACTAGAACAATTCAAGTGCTATGATATAGTTCTACGGAGTGAACAGTGCACTAAGTTTGTCAAAACACCTGAAATGAAGGACATGCAAAGCAAAAATAAAATAAGGAAATATTTTTGGCCTAATACAAACTTCTTACAGAGAAGACCTTTGATCTCTGATTTTGCTGGCAAATGAACTGAATGCCTGTGAACAGTTTAGAAACTGTTAGCCAGATACTGTGGTATCAACATAACATAGCTACTTTTTTTTTCCCTAAAAAAAAAAAAAAGTTAGCCCTCCTTTTCCTTTTGCATTTGGGGATTTTCCTCCCTCCCTTCTTGACAGAAAAACAGAGCTGTTAAACATCTTTCCCCATAACATATTCTAATTGACAGAGCACAGAGCTGTTGGTGTCA
The DNA here is from genome assembly GCF_059628265.1 of Tinamus guttatus. Taxonomy (NCBI): domain Eukaryota; kingdom Metazoa; phylum Chordata; class Aves; order Tinamiformes; family Tinamidae; genus Tinamus; species Tinamus guttatus. The sequence continues at coordinate 42,167 of NW_028289103.1, read as the reverse complement.
GGAAATTAATATAAACACACCCATAGTACGATCAAAAAAAGTTAATACAACTGGTGACTTGTCTTCAAGGAGAAACAGTGAACAAACAGATGCTAAACAGTAACCACAAAGAAATATTACTGCATTGTCTAAGCAGGGGGCTGTTTACTCCTATGATACATGCTAATGAATGCCCACAGTGTTTGACAGCCCATGTTTTTTTTCCTCTTACCAGAAATCATTAACACCAGGGGACAGCTCTGCTGAAATCAGTCAGAAGTTAAAATAATAAAATTGACAGCACTTCACTTCTTTCCAAAAGGTCTTTTTTCAGAAGAGTTTGTCTTGTAAATTCCTAGGAAAGGGCAGTGAGAATCCACAGAAGCAATGCAAAATGCAGTCAGTCCTCGCAGGAGAATGCAAAGCACATACCAATAAATCACACACCCACATTTTGTGGTTTCTGCTGCTTAAGCAAGGGTCATTCTATTTCCTGTGAGTCTCTGACAGCACAGGATTTACCAGTGCAGTCTTTCTACACCTCCTTTTAATTTCCCAACAAGGCGTTTGCATAAATGTAAGGACTTATTCAAGTTGATGGAGATGTGACAGCTGTTTGTCTTTCAGCTGTTCATGAATAAAGGAGATGAGACATAGGGTAAAAGAGATGAAATCTCCCCTGTGAAAAACATATACCAGACTGAAACTTATGAGACAAATTCCAATACCAGACTGTAACATCTTCGGAAAATCACTTCATCTAGCTTTGTCTTTTATCAGAAAAGTGTTTGTTAAATACTTTGTGGTCGAGTTTTGTGAAAAAGTATACTACTAGGATATCTACAGGTTTGTTTTCTTCTTTTAAGACTGTAGGAAATATAAGCTTCCACACAGAATCAGTGTGAATGAAGTGTACAAAATCAGAATGTGAAAGAAATATACCAATATTGTGTTTTCTTTGATTTTGCTACTCAAAGAACCCATGAAAAAAGTAAGCCAAGATTTTAAATGCATTTTTCATTTTCCTTCATGTCTAATGGTTAAGTAGCTTCCGTCTTCCTGTCCTTTAAGTTATCACTGTAATGTTGGGTCTCATGCCACAACGCGTACCTCAGATCAGGGTTCCTCAGCTTGCCTCTTAAAAATGTCCTTGTTCTAACTGCAAGATCAGAACACCTGAAATGCCTTTGATTTTGTCTATTCTGCATGCAATGTGTGAACACAAACGTGGTGAGAGGGCTCATATACCACTGTGTGCTGTTTTTTCCCCTTGAGAAAGGTAGGAAATTGCATTCATGCCTGTTGTAGAGAATGTAGCCTGACTGTCCAAGCACACTGTTTTCAGAAGTCTTGGAAATAAGTAGTCATAGACTTAAAGTAATTGCGAGGCTTGGCATCAGCTGAATAAGGGCTTTGATGGTCTGAGATGTGGACAGAAGTATCTATAGTGGCATTTCCAACCCTAATCCCACCAAGTCTACACCTCAATGTGTCATTACTGAACTTCAGGAGTACAATATTGCATTAACAGTAACTAGCCTGCAAGACTGAACAAGAAAGCCCAAGAATTCAGCCTGGTGAGCTCTCCAGGAACGACTGACAAGTGTTTCTAGCAGCCATTGATCTTGATTATTATTTATTATTATTATTATTATTATTATTGTTACTATACCTCTGCTATACTACTCTTTCCTCCATATGGCACGAGTCCTCCTATGAGCACACAGACCTGTTTTTCCATCCCTACTGTCTAATGGGAAAGGAATGAGCTGCAATTTTAGAGGCTAATCTGTGTATGTCACGCCATTTAGATTTGTCACTTTGTACACCTCATCTACACTATTCTTCACACACCATTTTATTATCCTCATTTTATTCCTAACACAAAAGACCAGATTCTAAGTCATTTGCACCAGCTAACAACCTGCGTAAGAGCTCAGATGTTACACCAAAAATAATACAATGCCAACAATGACAGCAGTCTGTCTTTTCCAAAAACATGCCATATTGGCTAAGTATATTTCTTATACAATTGAAAATCTTCGGAAAAATAGCGGAGTTTCATCCATGACTTGGTGATCTTGAACGTCTTTTCCAACTATAATGATTCTACAACCTGTGTACAAAGACTGGAGCATATGAGCCTGTATATCCTTTTTCTTTCACCTGGTCTAATAAAAGATATGTCTTCTTTCTCTAAAGCTCTTCAATACTTGTGTAAACCCCCGTGGATGTAACACTACAACTGCTACTAAATACCCACCCCTAATAGAAGAAGTGCCACCCAAGGGAAAACACATGCACTAATCATGGGATAGATGAGTGGACAGTGAGGTGGATTAGGAATTGGATGGATGGCAATCCAGTGGTACGGAGTCTAGCTGGAGGCCTGTAGCTAGCGGGGTCCCTCAGGGGTCAGTCCTCAGTCCAGTCCTGTTCAATTTATTCATCAATGACCTGGATGAAGGCACAGAGTGCTCCCTCAGCAAGTTTGCTGATGATACCAAACTGGGAGGAGTAGCCGATACCCCAGAGGGCTGTGCTGCCGTCCAGAGGGACCTGGACAGACTGGACAACTGGGCAGTGAAAAACCTCATGAAATTCAACAAGGCCAAGTGCAAGGTCCTGCACCTGGGGAGGAATAACCCCAGACACCAGCACAGGCTGGGGACTGACCTTCTGGAGAGCAGCTCTGCAGAGAGGGACCTGGGTGTCATGGTGAACGACAAGTTGACCATGAGGCAGCAGTGTGCCCTTGTGGCCAAGAAGGCCAATGGGATCCTGGGGTGCATTAAGAAGAGCGTCTCCAGCAGGTTGAGGGAGGTGATCATTGCCCCTCTACTCAGCCCTGGTGAGGCCTCATCTGGAGTATTGTGTCCAGTTCTGGGCCCCACAGTACAAGAGGGATGTGGAGCTGCTGGAGAGAGTCCAGCGCAGGGCCACAAGGATGATCAGGGGCCTGGAACATCTGCCCTATGAGGAGAGGCTGAGGGAGCTGCGCCTGTTCAGCCTGGAGAAGAGAAGGCTGAGAGGGGACCTGATCAGTGTCTATAAGTACCTCAAGGGAGGCAGTGAGGAGTATGGTGCTGGCCTCTTTTCACTGGTGGCCACCCAGTGAAGTAGAGGTAATGGCCACAAACTGAAGCATCAAAAGTTCCACAGGAACTTAAGGAAAAATTTCTTAACAGTGAGGGTGACAGAGCGCTGGAACAGGCTGCCCAGAAAGGTTGTGGAGTCTCCTTCTCTGGAGATCTTCAAAACTCGCTTGGATGCAGTCCTGTGCCACGTGCTCTAGGTGACCCTGCGTGTGCAGGGGGTTGGACTAGATGACCTCTAGAGGTCCCTTCCAAAATTAAGCATTCTATGATCACAGTATCAGCTGATCCTTCATACTCCTTTCTATTGCACTGAGCATTAAGGGTATATGAGGAGTTGTTCAGTACCAATTTTCTCACTACTTAGAAAAAATTATCTTGGCTAGAACAAAGCAAAGTTAAAAAAAAAAAAAAAGGGTACGTAGATGACTGTGGGCCAGACTAAGGTGAATTTACATAAACAACTGAAACTCGAGGAGCACAATTTTCCACCCTCTGAAAGGAAAGCATTAAGAAAGAAGGTTTGTAAGAAAGTCTCCACAGCACAGCCACTGCAGATGAGTGTAGCCCTCTTAACTGCACTTCCCAGAAGGATTAGGACTACATGCTGATCATGAAAACCAAGACCTCAGCAGCCATGCGAGGTAGCCCTCCCTTGCACACATCATCCTCTGCCCTCCACATGTCATGATACAGAGGCATGAATTACTTTCAAACCATACAGAAAATCGGTTGCCTTAATGAATCTCTGTAAAGTCTCACCATCACGTTGTCAGATAACCTACCACCAAAAAGGCAGGAAGAAAACATTTTGCACTCCACAGTCTTGCTCTGGGATTTCAGCAATCAACTGCAGTATGCTTTTAAGGCAAAACACACTGACCTGTGAAGGAATCTAAGAGAATCTAGCCTTACAAAGCCATGAGCTTTGGATTGCATTCTTCACTTGCAGTCACATGGCTCTCTATAAGCAGGAAATCCTCAATTCTCACTCATATTCTTTTCAAATCAGATCCCACTGCTGCTTGCTCACCTTTCAACCTCCCAGAGACCAAAAGTCAAACACGTCTACAAGCAGAAGCAATGACAAAAATCCTGAAGCAATCAGCCAAAAAGGAAACTCCCTTAGATTTTTTACTGTCAGCAGGACATAAATGGCTTTCTAAGGCAGTGCTTTAGACATGCCCAGTATAGTACAAGAATACACCTGACAGAAAGCGATGTGGGATAGGCAGAAGCTGCACATCCTGGAAGATACCTGAATGACTGCAAAATTAAGCTTTTTCTGATCTTTTTTAGGGTGTGTCTCCTTTGGTCATAGGCCAAAGTCGTCTCCGAGCTACTGATGTGAGAGGTTATGCACTATCTGCACAGCCCTTCAGGACTGAGAAAACATGCAGGAAATATCATACCACCTAAACAGCCACATAGATGACCAAAATCTGTGTAGCACCTTTCCAGGAAAACGGCCTTTTCATTAGTTTGAGAGTACTCGCAGCGATGCAGGCCCTCTGCTTCGATACTGACACGAAGAGAGCTGGCAGTCACCTAGCATGGTCCCACGGGCACGGAACACAGCCCGAAGTAAGACTTGCTGTGATCCCACTCACCTCCCTGGCCTCTCCTTCCTGGTGTTGCTGGTTTGGCTGTTGGAAAAAATAGCGACTAATGTGCACAGCTAGATTCAGCTCCCTCTGAACAAATACAAACATCATCTCAGCACAAATTGCTACTGGAATTTCTTAAAGACTACATTTATCTTGGGGGGTCAACTACCAAACCACTGACTAGCTGTCCCCAAGTTGTTAAACTTGCTCAGCCCATAGTTTGACACCGTATTTGTGCCCAGTTCAAATCCATGAATGCATTTTCCATTTGTAGCATCTCATGTTCCACAAAACTGTTGCACAAACTTTAACAAGTGCATATTGTGAGTATAATGATATAAGAAGAAAACAACATCTCCTTTGCCATCTAGTTCCATTAGCTCTTATCACAGCACAACATGTCAGGTAATCAAGTTCTGTCTTAAACGCAACTGGGAATATTTACCCTCAATGTTGCCATAGGAGCATCATTAGCTATCCTTAACAACTGACTTCTAAATTCTAGTCTGCATTTACTAATAGCTAGTTTATCTGTTTGTTCTTTTGCCAGGACTGAACATTTTCTTTAGTAGCCTATTGCCTGTCTTGGTGTTTCCTTCACTGAAGCATTTATAAAGCTCAGCAATATCTCAGTCTGCATTTTTCTAGACTAAACAAGTAAAGCTCCCTTAATCTCAAATTGCATGTCAAGCTTTCCATCTGCCTGCTGTCCAAGTAGACCTTCTCTGCACCCAGTCCAGTGTGAAGTCACGTTTTTGGAGGATGGGTGAAGGCAATTGCACGTGGACTTCCAGATACGATACGATCTTACCAACAGTTTCCACAGCGACAAGAAATCCTCTTTGAATGGCTGTACAAGCAAAGATGGTCCTCCAGAGACTCCCTGGGTACACAGGAAGGAATTTATACACAAAATATACTTACAAAAAGAGTACACGATACATAGATGCTGGAGGCTGGTCATAATGCAGGCCTCTGTCTTGCAGTTGTACTGCTCTTTCCTCACAGTATTATGCTAATTAAAAGATGACAACAGCTGCAGCCAAAGGAGCAAAGCAAATACAGATAAATGCAAGTTTCTCCAAAGCTGATAGCAGCAGCAGCAACAGCTGTGCTCAAAAAGCAATGAGGTAGTGCACAAAGCAGCCTAGAAAGCATGTCATCCTTTCCCACTCATCTTATATCTTCTCCTCTCAGTCAGGCTGACACAATTTCTTACCCTCTATTTGTCTTCCAAACAGAAACGACACTGTGCTAATGAGTGAATGATTAAGCACTAGCCCGTGCTACTCTATGCCCTGGATACGATTACCAAAGTTACAGTGCCAAGCAAAACACTCGCAGCTCATTTCCTTTGCATGAAATGGCATAAGAGGGGAAAAATGAAACAGAGGATGCTCACGCAACAGCTTTGCTTACTTACAAGACAGAAAGCTCCAGCAACGCATTAACGAACCCAGGGAGAAAATCCCTTCTGCCTTCACATTATGCCCTTCTCATTTCTTCATGCCAGAGCACTGAGAACCACCACAACCACAGTATAAATGATCTGTTGGACTACAAGTTCCCACTACCCTGCCAAGCTTTATTCGGGAAAAAAGACCCCCTTCAAGCCTCTCTGGATCCAGCAATGCACTCTCCCTAATTCTCTCTGCTTTCTGGCCCTTGGCAGCCCCTGGCTTCCTCATGCCCTTGCCCAGTAGCCAGCACCTCCTCTCGCCAGCCGACACCACAGATATCTGTATGGGTGACTCGACCTGCAGGCATGTGAGGGCCACGCTGCTCTCAGGGCTGCAGATCATAGAATCATAGAATCACAGAATGGTTAAGGTTGGACGGGACCTCTAGAGGTCATCTAGTCCAACCTCCCTGCACGCGCAGGGTCACCTAGAGCACGTGGCACAGGACTGCATCCAAGCGGGTTTTGAAGATCTCCAGAGAAGGAGACTCCACAACCTCTCTGGGCAGCCTGTTCCAGGGCTCTGTCACCCTCACTGTTAAAAAAATTTTCCTTAAGTTCCTGTGGAACTTTTGATGCTTCAGTTTGTGGCCATTACCTCTAGTTCTGTCAGTGGCCACCACTGAAAAGAGGCCAGCACCATCCTTCTCACTGCCTCCCTTGAGGTACTTATATACACTGAGCAGGTCCCCTCTCAGCCTTCTCTTTTCCAGGCTGAACAGGCCCAGTTCCCTCAGCCTCTCCTCATAGGACAGATGTTCCAGGCCCCTGATCATCCTTGTGGCCCTGCGCTGGACTCTCTCCAGCAGCTCCACATCCCTCTTGTAGTGTGGAGCCCAGAACTGGACACAATACTCCAGATGTGGCCTCACCAGGGCTGAGGGACAGGACACAGAAACGCACAGTGGCCTTGAAAAGGCTTAGCAGAGCTAGCTCATACATGGGCCGATGGGTGCCCGTGCTTGCAAAACAACGCCCACTGGCATGCTTTCTGCAAGGAGTGGGAACCTGGATATGGAAGAAAAATCCTGGTCTTGATGTATGAGGTCAGAACCCAGAAAGGGCTGGCTCCTTTCCTCTCTCCCTCCCTTGTAAAACTTCCCATAAATTCTAAATTTGAATCTTATGTTTACTGATGTTTTCACTACAAGAAATCAGGCTGGCCTGGAAAGAAGGAAAAGGGAAAGATGCAATCCCAAATGGAAAGCCCCTGGCAATCAGATGATTCAAGTCTATTTCACCCCTGGAGCTGATGATCTGGGCTCATTTTATGGGGATGCCTATGCTGCTTGCCTGCATTAATACCAGTTCAGACACCTCAGGTATAACATGTTTAAGTGATGGTGTAAAAAGAATCATCAGTTCCCGGTCTTTCAGGGGATACTATGAGAACAAACTTGATTTTGGTCATCCAGGCCACTATGAAAAGCACTTTGAAGTAACTCAAATAAAGTAAATAAAAGTCAGTTGGAAGAAAGCCACACTGAAGAGGGAAAAAAGAATAGCTGTGTGAGGGCCAAGCAAGGCCTGGCTTTGAAGTGAGGATTTCTTTTGCTTTTCAATGTCAGGAGAAGAAGCTGAGCTACAGAATGGAAGGCAGAGGGACATGGTACATCAGGTACATTTTGAAACAGAGCTCTCCTAAGCCTGACCGCTCTGTTACTATTGCTAACATTCTTTTACTTTCCAACGTGAGTGCAATTCCAGCACAGCCTTTCCTCTTCTTCACCCAGTGCTGACAGATCTGCCTAATGTGCAAACAATATACCTCAGCACATTGCTCAGGGCAATATGTGGGACTTCTCTGCACGTATTTTTACAGACAACGTGTTTCACATCAATAAGGCAGCCCAAAGAATGCCAGTATTAAGAGGAGAAGGCAGTAAGCACTAGAGAAAGAAGAAGAAATGTGGAATTAATAGGTGCCAGTTTAAAAAAAAAAAAAAAAAAAAAAGAAGAAGGATTTCTTTTCTTCACCAGTACTGCAATTCCCCTATACAACGCCAGTACTATTAGACAAGTCAAAGAAATTTCTTTTGACAGTGTAACTAATTACCAGGACAATTTTATTACAGCTTCTATGGTATGTTTTCTCTTTTTCCTGGCATACAGGTGTAATACCATGCATATTTGTGCCAAGCGATGGGTTGGATCGCACACTCCCTTGGAAAAAAATTCACAGGGTGAAACATTAGCCTGAGACTGATCTGCTTTTTCTTGGAGCAGGTAGAGTTTGCATCCCTATGCAAAAAGCCTGTACTGAATGGTCTCTAAACATAATTTGGGTAAGTCTGAGAAGCAGGGACCAGGAATTAAGATCATTCCTAGAACTTAAAAATTTCATTTGTATTAGCATCTCGCCCCTGCAACTCCTTCATTTTGATCTTTCTGACTATTAGAAAACGCTTTTTTTCCTCTCTCTTTCTTGCCTCGCTCCTATTCCTCCTACAGTGAAATGCCACAAAGAATGCTCTATGATGTCCTGCATCTTTGGATGACAGACTCTGGCCACAAAAGGCATGTGGATATACTAAGGCAGTGCATTTCCAGATAACACCTTTGAAGAACAGCGTAGAACTAGTGGGTAAGAAACAGGGAGCCTCTGTTCCACCACATGAAAAGCCTGCACATAAAACTATGTCTCAATAAGAAAAGTCAAAATGACAACTCAATGATTTTGACAGTTGTTTTTCATGATGGTGTAAAATGTAGGTAAAAGCCAGGCAGCTAAACAAACTCAGCCATGTCTAGCTAATTTCTCCCTGTCATTTAAATTAAGAAATATTCCATCTGCTCAACTCCAATCAAATTTTGCTCCAAGTCTATGACATATTTTACGCAAGGTTTTGAAGCATGCTCAGCGCTGCTCCAGCCCTACTGTCATTTCTTCATCCCTTATCAATACATGAAGCTTCATCTTATTTTATATCTTAACAAGGAAAAGCAATCTTCCACTATGTGCAAAGCACTCCACTGCCGGAGGGAACATGCTTTTCCTCTAACTCTCCAGTACAATGGTTCTTTTCTTGTGCCTTTTAGTTCAATCCCTATAAAGCAGGGAGAGATTTTATAATAGGATTTGTACAAATCCCCCCATTTTCTGTTCACTAATTAGTTATAATGAAGCATCATATATATAAGCTATGCAAAGTTACTGCTCTGCCTCCTGAACCCCTAGAGAAATTCTTCAAATGAAGTCTTTCTACTAAAAGATCTTTCAAATGATAACTATGGCCCCATGTGCATACCCTCCTGTTTCCATCACTTAACAGAAGGTGTTACACAATTGCTCCATTTCAGCATTAATAAGTGGCTTCAGCCACTGACAGTGCTTCCAGCATGCAGTCAGACCTATGTTTTCTTTATGGCAACTGATTTTTTTTTCTCTCCTAGCATTATTTGTGCTTAATGAGTGTCTGTCTAGAGCAGACGGAGGCTAAACTAGACAAAGCTTTCTCTGATGCCAGATGTCACTGTTGTAAGGGACAATCAAGGGAAATTACCTTTGCAGGAGCAGAGGAAGAGGCAGAACACTGCTTTCATGTCCATACCCTGTAATATACAAATCTCTGTGCAGGAGTCCACACACTCAGACACACATATGTACATACGTGTAAATGAACTTGTCTGCAATCAGACACGTTTGTGCTCTGTGAGTGCATGTGCGGCGTTTCTAGTGGTGACACGTCTTTTAATAATGACTTTTCATGTTGCTTCTGTCTGCTCAGCATCTTCACTCATAAGGGCTGCATTTGCAATAGATACTGAGTTAAGATATGGAGTGTTTGCGGGGATGGAAACATTCAACGCATTAGCAACATCCTGAAAACCCAGTAATGCGAGTAACTTCCCGAGTTGCGCCGCATCCATGACTAGCTTTGTGGCATCATTTGTTGTTCATCCTGCTTTTTTGTGCTTTGTGCTGAGCAGTCACCATGCATTAAGACAAAATATCTGCTAGTGGTATTTAACTGACAGCCATATGGTTATTGCTCCCGTACCTCTGGCTGGCTGGGTGTGCTGTATGGATACTGAAAGCAGCCATTCACTGCACAGCTACAAAGGCTCCTTTGGCTCAAGATACTGAGACCAGCTGCTCCTTCCACAGATAACTGTTATGGCTGAAACACTATCATTTGAGTACATGTAAAGAGAGATACATCTGATTGGCAAAACAAAATAAAAAGTGGAAAGTCTCAGATACAGTCCAGGAATATGCCTATGTGTATGTAACAGCTTCGGGTTAGGGGATCATGTTGCTTACAAAAATAAAGTTTGCAGGCATTTTTGTAGCACTGGTTGCGGTTGTCATTCACAGTGAGGCACATGATATAAAAAAAAAAGACCTGCTACATCAGAGCAATTCAGATGGAAAGATCGATCTTATCTTTCACAGGCTACAGCCACTAACAATAAGCTTAGATGCAAACTACCTAGAATTGGGTGGTCCTGAATAGCAAGTACTATGGAAACATACTCTTTTTGCTTGGGAATAGCTATTTTCTCTTTGAAGTATTTTCAAAGATGGAGGAATAACACACTGCTAAAGAGCAAATCCATGACAGTTAAGGCTCAAGCAGTTAAGCAAAGAGTTAGCAGTATACCCTCATTCAAAGCTCAGCAAATATGTTTTTAGCTTTGGCAGTTAATCCTAAAATTGTAAGGTACTGCTAAGTATGAGGTAAATATGAAGTTTGTGATCTTTTGTTTACAAATAAAAGTCAATTCACTGATTTCTTACCCTTCATCTTAAACGCAGTATTGCAGGTCAATTTTGCTGACACTTCTACCCTCAGAGAACGTTGTAAATTCCTACTAGTGCTGTCATTGGCAAGGAAAATCAAAACACAGATAGTCTTCCTTCCCTTTGTAATTTATAAACCAAAGCAAAGTAATGAAGAGCCTGAAGGTTGCATGGAAACAGATGCTTGGAGTAACTGGAATATCTTTCTGATATAACAAGCCACGGCACTGGCTAAGTACTACAGCTTACTCAGTTGGAGAGTCAGGAGTGACATTTAAAAGGAAACACTGACACTTTTTGATTAGTATTGTTTAAGACTGCCTTATTGAGCCAGAAAGGAAGCAGTCATTTGGTTTCTAAGGAGTACCACCAGCAAAATACCATCAAAACAAGATAAACTTTGCAGTCTGAGCAAGTTTCTCAGCACGTAACTCCACCTAGAAATTTCTCTTAGGAAATAGCATTCTGCAGTCCTTTTTGGTCAAACCACTGAAGTGATCGAGTTTGAAAACTGCACTTCCACTATTATTGTAATGTGCCTTACAAAGGTATGTGCTACTTGGTATTTATTGTAAAATAAATAAATCCGCACTGGGCTCTAACAGCCACATAGGGCCTGAGCGAGCTCTGCAAACTCAGGAGAAGACAGAGTGACAAAACCTCTCCTTCCTCAGGGCCCTTTTCTCCCCTCACTGCTCCACAAAGTCAGGGTCACTCTGTAATTTCCAAGCTGGGCATAAATGAGGTATGGGCAGCTCGGCACCAAGGCATGTCCCACTCATGGTGGCTCCTGAAGGCACAGCAATGATTTCACCGCTTCTCAGACTACAGATTTCTGTTCCTCACCTGGCAGGTCAAAGGTAACGTCCATGCTGGCTCTCTGCTGCTCTCAGCAATATATTCTCCATAGCACACTGCTTGTTAATGGTGCTGCACATAGCCCCGGCAGAATGCAGCCTTTCTGCTGCTGATTTGCAGAGCAAATCTCTGCTGTGAGCACAGAAAGGAGCTGTAACACATAGCACAGCCTGTCAAAGCCAGCAGGGGAGCAAGACTGGGAACAGCAGAGAGCAGACACAGCATCTTCAGACACAGTAAAATTACCTTATCTCACTATATATCTTCTCTCTACGTAGCCATTTCCAAATTCTGTGTTTCTAATAGTTTATCCTCTAATTTGAGAAACAAAACCATCCCTGAAAGACTGTCCAGTACCGTCTTGCACATCCTACGAGTGGGAACTCCAGGATGTCTGATTTTGGCTCATCTCTTCAGACAAGACCATGCTCAAACCTGTAGTTTGTCATTTCCTTTCAGCTCTATTTGGTCTTTATCCAGTCATGGCTTTGTTTCAATACTGCTTTGACTCCTGTATATTTTTTATCAAGTGAGGAAAAAAGAAAGCCAGGGTACACGGCTTCTTCATACAGTTAAGCAGTAAAGCAAAGGGGGAAGTGTGCTGGGGAAAAAGCAAGAAATAGAGATACAGAGAAGAAAGACTCATGAGTACATCCGCCGTGGTTGCCACTCACCTTATGTCCTTAAGTAAAGAGTTTATCCTTATTTCTACTAGCCTGAGCATGGAAATCATCTTGGGAAGTAAGGCTGCAAGAACAGCTCCTTGAGACCTTTCTTCTCTGCACCTTTATCCACAGAAGAACAGCTCTGGGGCTCAGGGATGCTCTGAATGTGCTACTGACACCTACTCTCTGAAGCTTTGGGTTAAGTGATGGAGGCTAATGGAGGGAACTGAGACTGGGGCGAGCACCACAATATGCGAAGAGACAAAACATACGAGAAAAAGTAAATTAAAAGATAGGCAGCAATTTATCTTCAGAGAAAAGGACTGAAAGACAGTAAAACTATGGAGATGTACAAGAAGGGAGAAGGGCAGGAAGACTAATCAAAGTGACATTTTGAACATTCAGTTTTGTCACTGCATGTAGTTTCCAGTAAGATATTAAAAAATTCCAACCAGCTGGAGGGATGCATTTGCCATTGTGCAAGTCAAGCTAAAACCAAACAAAAAGTGGAGGATATATCCTACTTTATTTTTGTTGGCTGAGCCTTATCTATTTGTGGGTTTTACAAATTTCTCTGACAGTCCCACTGTGGTTTTCCCTGATAACTGCAGAGGCTGCGGAGACTAATGTTTATGGCCAGAAGAAGAAAAAATGGAGAGTGCAGATCAGCACAAGCGCTTACCCTGAAGAAGACTAGTAAAAACTAGCTGCTTGTGCCTGGCCTTCGTGGATTTTAGGAAAAGGAGCCCCCCCAAAATGTCCATTTGCCTAAGGTGGACTCCTGATTTTCCTCCCTGAAGAAGCGGAGAGGATTATTAGAATAACTAGATTATACCTAGCTTTGCTGTGCAGTTGGGCCGCTCGGCATCCCTTCCTCTCATTAAAAGGGACCGCTCGCAGCGCCGTGCCGCTTTCGGCAAGGCATCCGCGTGGGGCATCCCGCTGCCTGACTGCCGGGAAGGGCTAGAGGAGCCAAGGCACAGCCTGGATGCAGGCGATGGGGCACTGTCCCAGCCAATGGGAAAAAGAACAACAACAAAAAAAGAGGATTCACGGTTCATGGGCAGAATGGGCACTGAGCAGACACGGAAGATGTTAAGCCTTTAAGAAGGTGCACACTGACTCTTTCTCTCCTGTCCTTCCATGCTGGGGTGGGATGTGAAAGCCCTGTTTACCTATTTCACCTCCTGCATGACGGCTAATCTGCTGCATGTGAACAGTGCTGGCCTCTTGTCCAGTTGCTCTGTGTTGGAAGGATCTTTATGGCACCATACTATTTATAACAGCAGAGGTTTGTAAGCAGTAGCTCAGTCACCTGCTTTGGAGAGGCAGAAGACACTTGAAAACGTGACCTATGCGCCACCCACGTGGGTCATCCCCATCCCTGAGAGCCCAAGTTCTTTTGGATTCCTCACTTATCTCACCATTGTCGCCTCTTCAAGACTGGCTTAAAGGGGAGGAAGGACCCTGGGGAGCGTGTTATGGCACCTGATAATGATGATTATCACCTCAGGCTCCCCATGGAGAGGAAAGCCTTTCCAAAGGCTAACTGCAACACAAATGTTCCTTCCAAGGGTTCCTTCCAGTTACTGGTGCTGCAGGCAGTTCCTCACTGAACGCGCAGTGCATTGCTCCATGTTTTGGAGTCAGCAACTGGAATTTTGTTATTCCTTCCAGCAGGCAAGCTAAGCTGTGAACAGGCACCGGGATGTTCTCCAAGCAAGGACTGGGAGAGGCAGTGTGGAGGGATGGCAACACGCAGCCGTGGGACAGGAACCTGTGTGAGAGGGAAGCACCAGGCACTGCGCACTGGGACGCTGCGTGCTGTGAGCCTAGCCCAACCGAGCACCCGACAGCCCATCCCCATTTTTCTCATTCTTTCCTCTTCTCCCTACCAGAATTGATAATCCCTGTAGTTTCGCTGATCTTTCCTCACTGCTGAGGCTGGGAGTGCCTTTTTTGCCAGAGGTAAGAAAAACTGCCCTGTATATTCTGGAAGCACTGTGGGAGGAGTTTTGAAAAGCACCAACATCGCCCAATTTCGCGTAATCCATTAATCACAGTTTATCTCAACGAAATCAGGAGTAGATCTTCAGTGATTTCAATAGGAACAAAGCAAAGATCCTGAAGAAATGTTAGTAAACACCTTTGTTAAACCTGCACCCCATTTTACATGGCAGAACCATGCAAAGATAAGAATGGCAATATAAATTCCAGAGCTTGTGAGCTCCTTGGGGCAGGCAGATCCACCCCATGCCTTTTTTTCCCATATGAAATACCTAAAGCAATGCCAAAAGTCATGCGTGAGGATCAAAGGTCTAACAGAAAAAGTGAAAAGAGCATCCAAGAAGTAGCTCAGTCTTGAGCTTTGTCTGTTTGCTTTTGGAGGTCAAGATCTGGAGAATACCCATTTGTTATACTGTAAAGTCATATCTACCTGAGCTAACCAAGAGCATGGTTTGCCGTGTGCACTGATTTCTCCTTTTGAGGAGAAATGTGTATGCAGTGTAAACGCGAACCTTCTCTCAATCCACCAGCATGAGTGACCTGTGCGACCGACTCCAATGTCAAAAGAAACTAGGGAAACATTTTTACAGTGTTACTAAGACATTTTAATAGGTTAATTACAAAGTAAGTGTGCTTCAACACACAAGAGCCATTCTTACAGCAACTGCTCTAGTGTTCACTGTTCTCATGCTACATTTAACCTTCAGCATCCTTCAGCTCCACTGAGACAGCTTAACACACATACACACAGTTATACCAGTCAAAGAGGACATCCACCCTGCATCTTGCTATGGAAAAAACATTCTTTTTCCTTTATCTTTTTTTTTTTTTTCTACGTTCAAGGGGGTAATTGGTATGAAAAAAGAAGAGGGATGTTCTTGAAAAGTGATATGGAATGAATGAAAGATCTTACTTAAAAGAAAGACTGCAGGCAGAAAAATCTAAATTGTGCCCTTGTTTGTATTAAGCTCATTCATGATTGCTTTGTGCTAAAAATAACCTAGCAAAAGGGTGTGTTCTCTTGAGACCATTCCTGCTTTGAAGATACGGGACAGTAATGACTAAAATTAAGTGATCTCTCAGAAAAAAAAATCCCAGACATGTTTAAGATAATGAGTTAAATTAAAAACTTTAAATCATGACATTCAACCATTTTGTTTCTCAAAAATCTCTGTAGTTAGGATTGGGGTTAAGAAAACACTTTTGTGCTTTTTTTTCCCCCTTCTCTTTCCTCTGGGGTTATATCAGTGTAATATTTAGATCTAGGAAAACTTAAATCTCATTTTCTCTGCCCTACTTCTAATCCCTTTCTTAGTAACACTGCCTTAGGAGAGGAAAATGAACTTAAGTCTAAAAAAAAAGGAAATCAGGAAAAATCTGCCTGTCATTAAAACTTGCTACTGATTCTTCCCGCCTGCCCAGTTGTTTTCACCTGCTCTTTTTGGGGCTCCTTGACCTCGATGTAAAACTATTGTCTTT
Organism: Tinamus guttatus; assembly: GCF_059628265.1. Lineage (NCBI taxonomy): Eukaryota > Metazoa > Chordata > Aves > Tinamiformes > Tinamidae > Tinamus > Tinamus guttatus. The sequence goes on along the minus strand of NW_028289103.1, from coordinate 26,274 downwards.
CTTCCATTTCTTTATTTTCTTCCTTGCTTATTTTACAATTTGCATTTCCTTTAAACCATATAGTTGCTTTGATAATGAGATGCATCCTTTAAAGCAAACATCAGTTTAAATTAGAAGCAAAAGCTAATGACTTATGCATGGTGAAAGTGAATTACTTAAGCGTGGCATCATGTCCAGATGAATAGAGTGAGAAAAAGTAGACCTACACTTTTGTGTCTCAGAGGAACATCTACCAAGACAGACTCAGATCAATGTTCCTTCCTCAAAATACCTCTCTTGCTTTGAAGGGTCTTTCACCAGGGCAGGGCTAACCAAGCTGCCTTCCCCATGCTTCAGTGCTGGTATGTGAGGACCCTCTGTAAACAATTTTTATTCTTTCTTCTGTCTCTTCCTACTCAGCATCTCCACCTGTTCAGAAGTTGCCTCTGAAATATTTGCTTGTTTTTGTTTTTCCATTACTGCTGTGTAAAGCAGTGCGTAGACACTTGTTTCATGTAAAGCATTTTATGTGAGGTGAAATTAAGACAGTAAAGAAGTTAAGTTGATTTAAGTTAAATCAAAACAAGACATCCTCAGAATGCAAAGTCTCAGAATGCAAAAGCACGCTAGAATTACAGAAGGTGCAGACTGAAACTGACTGGAAACTGCTTCACACATATGCCAGTCTGTTCAAAATAAAGCTCTGAAAATGTTAAACACAGATGATTTTCCTGATGGGATAGACTGAGACAGATGACATTTCTGACCTCAATTTATAAGGAAGGCATGAGGAAGAAGAAAAAGAAAGGAATCAAGTACTCCTATGGATGGAAGAAAACCCATGAAATGTTATGGAAATCACCTGAAAAGGCTGTTAAAAGCTGAATTTGCAGCTTTAAATTCAGAGAGAGGATTCAGTCCACCAGCCAGTTCAGGGTCAGAAGGGTTTTTACAGGAGAAATACAAAGTGACAAGATCAAGGTTGCTGTGATATGAAATTAGGTGTGTCTGGTATTTCAAAGCATAGAGTGGAAGGTACCAGAAACTTATATCGTTGCACACTATTTCTGAGGTGTTCAGGGGACTGCACTACACAACACATGCAAGCACTGAAATGGAAAAAAAAATATGTGGAGGATTTTATTAAGCCCACCTACTAGAAAATATCTGAAGCAAATAGATGACAAATATCTCAGCCTAAACGATTTAAATTTCCTAAACATTATTTTTTCTAGGAATCTGAAAACAATTTGCAGTAGCATTGGAGTAATAATGCAAGAAGTGGGACGGGGGTGGAAATTAGAAGAAAACAATGCACTTACATGATTACAAAACACACTCTAGTGTAGTTTTTGAAGGGAAGACTTGCTTGGTGTCAGAATAAATGGTAGAGGACCTTAAAAGTGAGAGGTTGTGCAAAGTTCCCAGGGAAGTGAACTGTCTTGTAATGTACTTTTAAATCCTGCAGAATGTGGGGTACATACACCCCTTCAGAGGAAGAGTAAGCATGAAGCCCAACTCTCACTTGTGCTAGCTTTTTTTTTTTTTTTTTTTTTGTGTGTGTGAATATTTCCTTCCTCCAGGATGAAGCAATAATGGAAGCATTTGCACCTCCCCATTTTTTTTTTCCTCCACTGATTTTCAATGAAGCAGAGCCTTTGTAAATCTCTAAATGAGCCACAGTCTTGAGATGCAAAAAGGTGTGCTCAGTGCTGGGAGCAATCAAAGGCTGAAATGAATGGCTGGCTGCCGTACAGCTGCCTGGCTCACCAGTCCCCTGGAGAGGACTACTCCGTATGAATTAAAAGCTTGGCAATTTGGTTTAATAGCGCAACATGGCATTTCTGAGCTCTCACTTAGCTTCTTCCACATTCAGACACACTATACTAAAAATAATACAGGCTATCACAAGGAAGCTAGAAATTCTCACAGAAGAGATTCCAGGGGATTAAAAGGTTACAAGAAGCCATGCGGACTCTGACAGCAACCCAAGGCATTTTTAGAGTTTCTAAACCATTGTCAGCTTGGAGGTATTCCTCTTGCCCGCTTGACTTTTGCAAGACATGAGAAGGCAAGCTTCACACGGGAAAAATAACATTTATCCTGGCATTACCCAAATACACAAACCCCCTTCTCCTCCTTGGCTGAAATGTTGCTGGCAAGCTGGCCTCCTCCCGGAGCTCTCCATGCATCCTTCCAGGAAGGGGAGGTAGAGCAGGGCTGGTATACCATACCCAGCTGCACAGTTCTAAATACCCCTTGGGTCTCACACAAATGTTGAATTTGCATGGCAGAGGCCTTGGAGTATCTACACCTTGACACATCTTGCATTGCTCGAGATACTAGCTTAATGTGACGTTTAGTTCTAGGAGCTCCTTTAATCTTCTCTAGTTCCTGCTATCTTTGTGGTTTATTTTATGCTGTCTTTCACACTTTTAGCAATCTCCCAACAAAGCATACTACCTAAAGTACTATTCACTTCAAAAGCTCCTGGGAATTCCACTTCTGCAATGACCACTTGAAATAAAGAGATATTTAGCTGGTATTTATGATTGTCCTCTGTGAGTCCTTAGTGCTGATAAGCATTAAGGCATGGTGGTCACACACATTCTCTGTTTAATGTCCTGCTTGGAAAGCATCCTCCATGTACCTGTGCAACACGTGAACATGTAAAACACGGCTTTTCAGTTGGCCCTGAAGCTCTTGAACACTTGCATGACCAGGGCAATATACATCACATGCCTCTGTGATGCAAGGGGATGTACACTTGGTCATGTAAGAAAAGATGCCTGCATTTTGGCCCTGTGATATGGCAGGATATAAAACTTCCATGCAATCAATGCAAAGTCATTAGTTAACTTACCTTCCCCCCCATACCCATCCCTGTTGCACTCTTCTTATCCCATTTGCATCTTGGATCAAATCTGGGCATCCTTCTGGGGTCTTTAGCACTGTGGGGACAGTGTTGACTGTACCTACTCCTCCAGCTCCTCATGAAGGAGGAACATTCAGGTTCTTCCTACTCAATGAGCTTGGCCTGCCTTATGCCTCATCTTTGTTCCAACTTTCAGAGGCAGCTTACACTGCTGGTAGTATTTAGTTAGCTCTGAGCTCGTTCTAAGGCGGCAACTGAACTTGATTTAAGGCCCCTTTTCAAACCTGCTCCGCAGCACTGGAAGCAGGCACTGGGGAAGTACAGCTCTCTGTCTGCCAAGAGCAGGTATCATCTTTGCTGAAAACAACTCAAAGGCAAAAGGTCCATTAACATTCTTGTGCATATCCAACAGTTTGCTCTAACAGACTTATAAAATCCTTTAAAAATAAATAAATAAAGCAACCCAATGCTACAGGCAATTAAGTCCTGCCATTGGAGACATTGCTGTGTTTTTTTGAGTGATGTAACAAAAGCAGAACACTGAACAATTTAATGGATTTTATAATTCATAGGTGTAAATGTAGTGTAATAATCAAATCATAAATCCTGGGGCACTTGGAGAGCAACCAAGGAGACATGTTCCACATGAAGAGTCTGAACTTACCTTTTACTATGAATTCAGGTGGCTTTATTTTCAAAGTCACCTTAATGGTAAATTATTCTGTTCTATTAAAATACATCCTGCTTGCTCCTAACCATTTTCAGATAGAGGCAAAACTTTCTGCAAGTCATGAGCTCTTAATGCTCCTTAAATTAGAGAAAAGTCTGCATGCGCATTAGCAATGTTTCACAATAACTCTGAAATCAACAGTGTGCCAGCACTGATGCCCTCTGCATGGCCAAGTTTAACACACAAAGACCAAAACACACAGCTCTCAAGGATGTTAACAGATCCTGTGCATACTTTATGCAAGAGCAGAACATGACTCACAGTGGAAAAAGCACTGAAGACTTGATTAGGGTCAGTTTCACAGTTTAGGGTCAGTATCACGTTTTTCACAAGTACATCTTGTTATCTCTTCTGTCCTTCAGTAAACATTATTTAACACACTGGAACTAACATTAACAGTTAGGTTGCTCAAATCTTCCTTGTATGGCTTAAATTCATGCAGAAATTACTGCTGTGGCACAAAAAAACCCTGCATTTATTAAAAAACATCTGTAAATTCTCATTCCTTTTTGTTTCCAAAGGGAACGTGAATACAGGAGAAATAAAGTGGAAATAAAGATAGCGTTTGAACCTATTTCCGGCACCATATATATATGTATTTTTTTCTCCTGGCAATATACCACCAGGTGACAATCTGTCAACAGGTAAAGGGTAGTTTGTCTTTTCTGCATGGGATGATTTAATCCCTTCTTTTGTAAAATCTAAGAACCAAACAAGGCAGTGGTCAATTTTAAAATATTATACATGTGTAACATTATGGTCATGGGAAAAGGCAAAATGTTTGTCTTGACCTTTTCTTTTTTTCTCAAATGTATATGAAAAACACCTTCTGGTGTTACCTGTTTTAAGTGAATTTGAAGATCTTAGCCGTAAACCATAGCTCTGGGTCTCCTGTTTCAAAGAACAAGCAAATGTGCATGACAGGGCCTGCTCTCAAAGCACCTCAACAGCAATTCACACCTTGAAATGGTGCATAATAATGTGTTTTGACAAAGTTTACCTCCTGGGCTTGGTAAAACAAAGGTAATGAGCAGGAATAACCTGCCTAATGGCCTAAAATAATGATAATCCCTTGCTGCTAGATTCTGCTTCTTAACCAGACTGAAAATCTCCGGTGTATGCTCTGCATTTGTTCTATACGAGTAGTTTCCCTTATTTCATGTATCCTTAAATCAGAAATATGGTGTGACATGATGCATGTGAAGGACACTTAGAACCACAGGACAGAAAATAGTATTTCACTAAAAGAAAGCAAAGGTCGCTGAAAATACTTAGAAAACACTAACTTCTTTTTGGAAACACTTCTACAAGGGCAAGTCAAATTGGTCAAATGTGAATCCTTTCTGCTGCAGTCTCTCCTCTGCACCTGAGTGTTCCCATGAACACCGAGCATGCCTTAAACTCCACACGGGGAATGCAGATCGAATGCAATAGCTCACATGGAATTTGGGATTTTAACAAAAAATAATCAAGGGCATGTATCTAAATGTACTGAGATAAGAGCTTCTGTAGGTTGACTGATGAGATTAGCAGGGACTGCAAGAGAAAGAGACATATCCCAGCAGTTATTGATTCCTTGTCCTCCTTCACTCCCCTGTTTGGTGAAGAATGAGGTATACAGAATTTAAATTAGTGCAGTCCTAAGAGTACATTGGATATGTAGCAGTACACCGACATATATAAAAAGAAAACACAATTCAATTATTTTCCTAGCCATCAAAGCAACCTAGTTGACTCCTAATTTGTTCTCGCTACTGAATTAAAACTAGAAAAGACAAAAACAGAGCTTCTGATCAGATTTTAATTTCTAAAAATCAAAACTGAAGTAGCTCCATTTCCTTGTTATTCAAAATCCTGACATTTATAAGGTTCATCCCAGCCATGTCACTGCCAAATACAAAGTAATTTCAAAGCAATTTGGGACTAAGTGATTAAGGTGCTGCTATAGAAGATGAAAGTCAGATTGTAATCACAACATTTCTTACTTTTGGCTGAATCCTTTAGAAAATGAGCACCTGAGATAAGAATCTCTAGACTTACTTAATCTGCAACTGGTAAAATAAAAATGTCTTAGCATTTGGCAAGTATTTTCTGAGTCTTAACCTTTAACAACAACAACACCAAAAAAAAAAAAAAAGGGAGAAAGAAAAAAAAGATGGCAAGCTGTGCAGGAAGAGAGCAAACAGTGTTTTGTGTTTGGACAATACAAGACATTGCTTTGAGCCTAACAAAAACATAATATAATTTCCTCTGACAGGTTTTATCTTGCATTTTCCCATATATGTATGTTGATATTTTCCCTTTCATCTAATAAAAATCAAAATATTATTTTTATAAGCTTAGAATAGGCCTGCTTCTGGGAATGGGAGCATGAACAATGTAAGAAGAACATATTACCATAAAGGCCCATAATAATAAAAACAATTAGCCAGAAAAAAATGCAACAGAGAAGATCCTGGTCCCAGTGGAATTAATAAGGTGTTTATCACTAACTTAAACAGGGTCAAAATTTTATCCAGTGCTTTTACTGGTTGCTTAGCAGGTCACTGACAGAGTTTCTAGGCACCAGCAATAACTGGGGAAAGGCTCCTCAGACTCTGGGCACGACTGTTTCTTGCCTGTCTGCCTCTTGAAAAAGAAAGAACAACATTTTAGTCGGAAAAAAAAAAAAAAAGGAAAAAGGAGAGGAGAGAATAAAGAAAATAAACTTTGGGCCTGATCCCAGGCTTCCAGTGCACAGGATCTCATGGCATTAAATGAAAGCCTTTATCATATGGTTTGCTGCTATTTTCCTAAGGCAGAGTTTTCAGTGTTTTTTGTACAAAAATACATTTATGCCCAGGGAATGAAAAACAGAGGCTTATCCTTGGCAGACTCATCTTTGGTCTAGGACAGAAAATATAACCTAGCATTTGAATTCTCCCTAGTAACAAAAACAATTAGCTTTAATTTTAGTTATGTCCCTCATGAACCCCTACATCCACCATCCTCACTGTATTTAGCTGCCTTTATCTTCTCTCATAAAAGACACATCAAGATGGAGAAGGGCCTCTCCATCTCAGACATTTTAAGAGCAAGATTGTGTTATCATTTTGGCTTGCTGATAATCCCCAAATCTTTTCCTGGCAGCTCTGTTAATGGAACAGCATCCTATTTGTGTGAGAGCAATTTTCAACAAAAGCAGGATCTCCCCTCTGGGATTCGTTAGCTCTCACTTTAATTAAAAAGAAATATCATTAAAACTTGCCACTGCCACAAGTGAATCAAATTAATTTGGAAAACAAAACAGAAACAAAACAAAACAAAACAAAAAAAAGACAGAAGAAACAACTGCAGCTTACACCAGCACATTTGTTTTAATAATACAAATTGATACTTACGAATTAGAAACATTTTATTCACAATTGCCTTTTCTTACAATGTTTTTTCTAAGCATCGTTACATAAACACCCTAATTCTAGTTACATTCACCTTTGAGGAAAGTCGCTGCATTTATGTGGTATAACAATAAGCAAAAACTGTGCCCATCAAGTATACACCAAGAAACAAAACACTAATCCACTCAAACCTGCACACATACTAATGATGGTCATAACTATTTTACTTTTAATAGGGAAACTTTAAATATTTACTTCCTTTAAAAAAATAAAACAACACAAAACAAAACAAAAAAAGAAAATATCCCACTTGCAAATGAGATCACATTTGTGAAATCTTTGTTTTGAAGCTTTCAATAACTGCAGCAGGATATGTTTGCTTTTAATTTCCTACTATTGAGAAATATGGGTTTGACCTACTACTGCAATTGAACTTTGCAAGAATGTGCAAAGTTCAATGTGACTGGGACTAGGTAAGTGATGGCAAAATACTAAGCACAAATTTTGGTCCTGGTGGCTCTGCTGAATAGATGGTCCTGTCACGGTTGAAAAGCAGATTTCAGAGAGAGAAAAAAGCAAGTTTGGTGAAGAGACCTCTAAGCAGGAGGAGAGAAAACACAACAGAGGCAGGGGCTGCAGGATTAACCTCTTTGCTGGGTTATTGAAGATGGATGGAAGGACATGGTTTGTGCAGCAGGAGAGTTCTGCAGTTCTGGCAGTGCTCTTCAAGCTGGCTTCAGCATTTGCCAACTTATTAATTCCTCATTTATGTTTCCAAGACCCTCTTGAAAATCTCATTTCCCATTGTCACTGTTTAACTCCCGTGGTTCTAACGAGGTTGCCAAAGCATCACAGAGCAGTCTCGTCAAAGCATCACAGACCAGTCTCACCTCCGAACAGAAGTGGCCTCTCAAACTGTGGGAACACTAAGACTGCCACAACCCAAACATCTTTTCTCCAGCTGCCATGCCAAGGATAGAGATGTCTTCTTGAAATAAATGAGTATATATAGGAGTATTCCAAAGAAAAACTCCAACATACACGTAGGGAGTTATTTGCTAACACTGAAAAAGAGTGCCACTTGCCATTTGTTATCTTGACTGAGTTGGAAGTGCTCTTTAGACCAGCCAGAAATCTTGAAATGCTCCAAATATGACCCCCAGCCCAATCTGAAAACTTGTCCAGCTCTCCTTTGCAAAGGTGGTAGACTTCTTTTCACGATCTCTTCCAAAACCTATGCAAACTGCTTTTCCTTGACACTTACACCACTAAAAATAGGCAAATTCTGGCAAAAAGCCCAGATATCAGCCCACTACGGAATGCAGCAGGCTGCAGACCTTTCACCCAGCGTCTCCTACTTCTGTCCTGGTACTTAGAAACCGCCTACATTATAAGAAAGCTCTGGCCAACTTCAAAAAAAAAAACATAAAAAAAGGAGTGCCCTCTCCCACCTTCCACTGAATGCATGTTTCTGTTCCTAAACACATTCATGGTCAAAAAGCTCAGCATGACACTGGCATCTACAGCACTTCGTAAAACTATTTTTGCCTTAAGATACCTATGCTCTATGTGAAAGAGATTTGCATTTGCCTACTCTGTGAAGTAAATAGTATTAAAAAAATATATATTTTTTTCTGGATGGCTGTTTTATTCTAGGATTGACAATGCAGCACCATTAACGATACAACAGGATGGTTAAGTTAGCTCTGCCCTCATCAAGATCTGACAGGATTGTTAATACACTTAAGAATGTAAGGCAGGATCTTGGCTAGGATAATGTGAGTATAATGGAGGGAAAAAAATTGACCTGAAGAATCATCATTAATGGCAGAGGAAGAATGCTGTCTGCTTTTCAAGTGTCAGAGAATGCTTAAAGGGAGAAAAGAATTGCTTATTGTAAGCTTATACGAGTTGGACAAAGCCACACAAAGGATTCCTGCTTATCTTCAGAATACTCTCACCTTTTATGCAGGTCCTCTTCTTTCCTTTCTGACTTTTGTGTATAAGTAGCATAATAAAGGAAAATAGAGGGGATCTGTTCCTGCTTGCCAGGAGGCAGAATCTAGAAAATCCTATGGACAGCAAAAGAAACATGTTATTATCAATAATTAAGGGATTAGAGACACATTCGATCATTTTTGCAGGAACTGTGGATTATGGGCCATCTGTCAATCTGCTTCATGATGGACGACACATGTCAGCATTTCTGATCTAGCTGTGGACAGTGTGGTCAGATTGCATTCCCCAGCTGCCTTGCTCTCCTGGACATGTGGCTCATTCGCAGTGAGCCTCTCATCCTGTGCAAGGCATTTTTCATTGCGGGTCAGCCATCCCCTGATGATAGGATATGCTTGGAAGAGAAAGGGTGAGCTTCAGCCCTAAGGATTAACACTTGGTTACTGTAGGACCTGTCTGCTAGACTTCACAAGTACACAGCAGTACAGGCAAGCATCACCAGAGGGAAGGTTTTACCTTCTCTCTTCTCTAGGTGAAGAACCATCAACTCTAACACACATTCTAAGAACAGTTGGCTCTTAACAACATCTTATTACTCTCTTTCAAAACATTGACTCAAAAAATTAAGTGCTTCCTTTTGTTACGCTGGTGTTCAAGCCTACTGCTACACATGCATTTCAATGATAGTCTAATTTTAAGCATTGCGTAGCGGTGACTTAACCCATACCTGGAGTCAGGTGGCATGCCAAGAAGATGCTAATTAGTGGGCTGAGAAGGAATGCATTAGCTTTATAGTCTCAGCTACAGAATTAATGTACAATTAATATACAACATCAAAATGCTATCACGCATGTTCAAAGTTGAAGATTGTGCCTTCTCAAAAATCGACTCCTAGGAAAGAGCCACACAAGACAATCCACATGTTGATTAGGAAGATTCTCCGATGATGGTGATGGTGCAAAATCAGGGTTTTATTACAAATGGATTCTCATCAAGATACTCTCTACTCTCTTGAACTACAGAGAACAATTTGAAATTCAAGTGAACACAAAGTCAGATCAGACTTCAAGGAGAATTTCCATATGGAAAGATTGTGAAGAAGAACTGCCTGCAAGTAATGGAAATATCAAGGACTGGTAAGACTCTGAACTGGATAAAGTACAAGTGATAGTGATGAACGTTGTTGCTTTTCCTTAGTATGAAACAGCTTTTGAAGGAAAAATATACATAAATGGGCATGAAACGAAGGAAGCTACAAATCCTCATGTTTTGTTTTTTAACCAAATGCTCAGAACATATATTTCTGATAATGCATTAATGTTCTGAAGAGTATAGCTAAGTGGTGCACCATACACACACACTCTCAAAACACAATCTCCTTTGCACCTTTCCAATAATAAAAAAAAAGAGTAACAACAGACACAGAACAACAGAAAACAGATGGAAGAAACACAGAAACTTTGAAATTTCTTTAAAATCTCTTTAGCATGGACAGCTTTATGAAGATGATGATTTGATATGAGCGCCAAACTTTTGAAAAAGCGCAGCTGCTCACATTTTGGAGCAGCTAGCCAAATTAGGAGGTTAGAGGAAATTTATTTTGAAATTAAGCAACTCGTGCCCTCCTCTTCCTGAATGCTTCAAAAATTGCTCTGGATAATTTTATTAGAGTCTGATCCCAGTTTTGAAATGCATATGTATGGAAAGTCCTTAAGTTCTAAGATATATTTTAGTCTAAATATCAGTACACATAAATAAAGTTAAAAAATAAACAAAACAAAACCCCATATATCTGAGAACATATTTCAAAGACTAGTTTCTGTTGTCTTTAACTGAAACATATTCAGATTTCTAGCAAGATATAGCTGATGTTCTACAATTTCTATATCAAAACCAGGAACTTAGTGTGCTGCACTTCTTTAAACTTTTCCTTCATAGATAAAAGGATCTATGGAGGTAAACAACAAACATGCTTTAGGACATCTGGGAGAACTAAGTACAAGGTCTTTTTAAGCCATTATTATTCAGTGTGCCTCTAGAGACCCTACTGCAAATTTGAAAATTTGCCCTCCTATAGCTCCACTGAAACAGTACAAAACAGAAAACTCCCTTTCTGCTTTGATTACCATCCCATATGGCAACTCAGTCCAAAGTAGCAGCTCAAAGGGACTTTGTATCTGGCCCCTGTTATCTCCTTATATCATCCTTGCAGCTTTCATGGTAAGCCGCCCAGCAGCGAGTACGCAGATGGTGACGGCCTCGTTAGTCAGTGCAGCTGTGGCATGCTGCATTCTCACCATTTCCACACCCGTGTCACGGGGTGACATGATTCAATTGGGCAATTGTAAGTAAAAAACAATTATTTTTACTGATACTATCTCAGCCCCAGACCGTGAGAGCTTCTCTTCACGCTGCCTCTGCCTTGCTGATCCCTCCCACACTTCCCAGGCTTCAGCTTACGCCAATTGCAGATAGGTATAACTGAAGCCCAGAACCAGCAAACAAACACTACAAATGTAATTTAAAGACTATTAATATTTATTCCAGCTAATACTAAGGCTGTCTGCATTACCATTATAAGCAGTACCCTTTATACCTCTTGGGTATAAAGCTGTTAATCTTTGAGAGCTCCCTGTCGCTTTCCTGACTCGCTGGTCTGCATAGGTATGGTTACGACTCCAGGTCTGACTTTTCAAAATATGTCCATAAACATATTTTGAGAATTAATCTAACAAGCCAAACTTAAGAGCCTTTCCTGCATTTTGCTTTTTTCTCTGCCCATTCAGGAAAAGCTGTTCTTGCTTTCCCAGAAAAACAAAGACTTTCAGAAACCTCAGGCTGTCAGTCACAATCATTAAATCACTAAAAATGTTTTTAGTGTGAATTATACTAGGAGAGAAAGACTTGGTCTATGCCCACTAGACTCTCTGTTAGCACTGTTCTTTAACTGATCTAATGCGGGAGCCATACCCACTTTCCTCCTTTTCCATCCTGGCAACTTCCGTTTTGGGAGAGAAATTGTGTCCTACAGAAGGTTTTTGTAATCTCATATGTACAGTTTTAAATCTCAATTAGAGATGCTACAATGAGCCATTTTCTTTAATGGTAACAGGAAGTTAGAACATGAGGGAAGGAAATTAAACAAAATTTTGGTTTCCAGAGAAATGCCAGAGTAAGAGCGTGAGCTCTGCATTCCTGCAGCAGCTTGTGTCTGTGGGAAATCCCACAAGGACCAAGGAAAACAGGAAAAGGTGGGAGATGGGCCTACTCAGTCTGATAAAGTAAAATAAATCCATGGGACATCACAAGAGTCTCTGGCACAGTGTATGTTCTCAAAGCAAAAGGACTTCTGAAGGGTTTCAAACCTGATTTTAGGAACCTTGTCTAATTGATACAGAAATGGGATATGTCCCATTACCTTCTATACTTTAATAGATTTTCTTCAGTTCCCTCGATGTGAGCTACATTAGATAAGGATCAAATTTCTTTCACGAGATAACAGTACCTAAGGATGCCTTACTTGGTCAAAGAACATTAATAAACAAACAAACAAACACACAACTGCTACTGATTCGCAAAGCACCAAGTTTAATTTATACTCCTAAGAAAAAAAAAAAACAATACTCTACTACTGAGTAGCCTCAGTATTTTCCCAGAGCAAGCTACAATTACATGTTGGAGTAATTGTCAAACTACTTTATAAAGAGCACCATAAAAGGAGACTCAACTATCAAATCAACCAGTGGACTCCGAATCTCCAGGACTATGTGTCTTTTGTGTTAACTTAATTGAGTATGCTTTAAATTAAAAATACACAGAAAATTGTTTTTGGTTTTGAATGGAATTGCTGAAATCTTTAAAGTGACAGCTGTATCTTTCAAAATTTTCATTAAAACCACATATCCTGAGGAAAACTGAAGTGTTGCTACTTTTTTCCTTCCCAACAATATCAGTTTACAGCTCAACAACACAAGGGTGGAGGAGGAAATTCCTTTATTCTCACCTCTCCCCCTCCCCCTGCAAAAAAAAACCCGTTCCTTTTCAACAAGCTTTAGTACAATGCATTTGTCATCAATTGTTTGCAGGAAACATCTCACATTTTTTCCCTCTATGCAATGAGTTTGATCCCAGCAGGTTGACTTAATTTTAGAAAGAAAAAAAAAGCCACATACATATGAAAGGGAAAGGCACAAGCAACCATAGCCGCGTAAGAAATCAGAACTCCCACTGACCTCAAGAATTAAGTGCTCACACAATGCTCACATGAGATCAATGAAATGTATAAACACAGTATTTTGGCCATAGAAGTGAGAAAAGGCATGTGTAACTTCACCAAATAACAATAACATAACTAATGAGTACCAAGAGCTATTCCAGTCTGACCACTTTGCAAATTAAAAAGAAAATTATTCTTTAATTGCTATTAAATTATTATTAAAAATAATAATGAAGAAAATAACAGAACTCTGGCAAAATTCCCATCATGAGACTGAATTAATAGGGACTGCTAAATAACTTTTTGTTTGTAGAAACAAAGTAACCTATGAATAACCTGGTCATCCTACAGCAACCACACTGCAGCATACAAGAGTAAGCATTTAAAAACAAAAATGAAATACTTCCTCTTACTAATTTGTTTTAAGAGGCTTTCTCTAGTGAAAAGATTTACACACTGATCACTTTCTGATGTTGTTCCTCTTAGTAATTTCTGCAGATAATGAAAACAACTGTTGATCTTGCTTGGAAAACTCCTGAGTTTTCTTTGAAATAAATATTCAATGGTAATGCAGTAGCACGCAGTTCTTTAAAAATGCCTTTTGCATTGAAGAAGCTTGTGTCCTCACAGCAGGAATTGACAAGGAATAAGATCAAGCCTGTAAGATCTCCCTGTGGCCTCAACTTCCAGAAAGATTTCATGTCATTTGTAAAAATGTATGTTATGTTGAAAAAACATATATAGGGATCAGCAGCAAAATTAAAGTATTTGTCTGGTGATTACATCCCAAGAAGGGACATTCTGCATACAAAGGCTCCTATCCTAGGAGCAAAATCATCCTTTAGAGTAAAACTGGGAGAACTGCACGATGCATCAGGGTGAACAGCTGTTAAGAGGAAAAGGTTGGGAGCAGGGCAAATCTTTTTCTCTGCCACACCATTACATCCATGCTGTCTCCCCAACACTGCGGGGAGTTACCAACCTTTACTGGTGTGGAGCTGCCAAGAGAATTTGTTTCAGCTGATATTATCAACATTAAAAAAAAATAGCAAACATTAGCAAAATTGTATATCAGCAAAAACAAAAAGCTAGTCTCCATCTCACTTTTAAATTAGATTCGGTAATTACAGGCACCTCTGTTTTTCACTGCTGTTGCCCTCCTCCCAATTTATATTACAATTTGGAGCTGTTATGGATGGAAATGTGTAAAATAAATCTTCTTACAGGTTGCCCTACTGCTCCCATCACACACTGTGTCACTCCTTTTGAAAAGCTAGCTTATACAAGCAAGAAACTTCCACTTTCATGTGAATGTTCAAGCACCTCCCTGAACAAAATGGGCCAAATTTCTTTTCAGCCTCACATGGATCAGCAAGTGAACACAGCTGGTAGGGGCTCAGTATACGGTACACTTTATTCTTGTTCAGGCTCTTCACACCTGATGTCACTAAGCACTTCAAAGAGAAAGTCATAAAATAACGGAGGGAGGGAAGTTTAAAGGTGGCTGCAGGTCAAGAAAAAGGTTAAATGTGTAGGGAGGTGACTGACTGCCCTATAGAAGAAAAGACTCCACATATTTGTGTTCAGGAAGGAAAGGGAGACCATGCCCAGAATGGTATCTTTGCAACAACCAAAGAGTTGTACTTGGGCAACACCACCATAGACCACAGGGGAAATACTGGCAAGGAAACTGATAGTGCATTTGTTTGTTCATTTGGGTTTGTCCGCAGGGAGAAAAATCTTCACGTGTTCTCTAGCCAAAGCATACCATTGGCATTACTGATCACCATAACGCTTGAGCTCGGGTTTCAGGCGTCTGGTTTGCTGGAGGAGGAAGGTTTGTATATGAGCCTTTCTGCTCGTATATAGTAGTATACAGTGAAACTATATAGTATGTAGTGAAAACAACAAAGGCTCTGCAAAAGTCATTCTTTCAGGCTCTCCTGATCTTTACAAAAGAGTAGGTGTCTGAATGCTTTTTATTATTTTTTAAACTCATCACTTGAGGAAGTGTTCTGAAATGTTAAAGATTCGAACAAAAATTGCAGACACTGAACAAAAACTTCTTATAATTGAGACTAAAGGTATACATAGCGGGCTTCACTCATTCCTTAGGGTTCCTTGTAAGAGGAAGACATATTTTCAGTGGAAAAACCTGCATCATCCACTTCAAGTTCCAATCAAGCCCATATAATCCAAATAAACACACCTCAGCTAGATAAGATTTAGGAAGTTATGGGAATGAAATTGCCTTCTTTATTTCCTGAATCCTGGCAATATCAATTTCTGTGACAGGCCTAGAGAATACAACAGCTTCTTTAGTAGAGTGGTCACTGAAGTCACAGCACCTTGAACTACCAGATGGACGCTCAGATCTCCTCTACTCCATTGGAGGGATAATGCCAAGAGTTATTTTGCAGCTTTAGGTCTAGTCACTCCCATCGCAGCCAAACACATCCATCTTCTATGGTCTTTCTCAACATGATGTGTTATTTCATGTACTTCCAAGCTGACGCCTGATCCAAAGTTCTGAATTTATTAAAAAAGGTAAACTTTCAATACTGGTCTACAATATGATTGGTCATTATCTGCTGTTTTTTTTTTTCCAGCTCACGGAAACCCAGCAACAGAATTATACATGCAAAATCTATCACATCAGCCGAAAGCTATCCCCCTCTTCCAGCCTCCAGTATCATACATGAAATGCAATACAGCAGCAGGAGTCTGTTTCCACCCTGCCCAGTTACTTAAAATGCTCAGGGTCCTTACCAGGAGAAGGAGCCTGAGAAATCTGGACAGTCTTTCACCCTGTTCAGGGCATTTCATTCAATACTGGAGTGCTTTACCACTTTCTCAGAGAAAGAAACTGTCAACAAACCTACAAAACCATGGCACCATGCATAACAAAACAATATCCTCCTGCCATAGAAGTAGGTTGTCTTTTTTTATTTATTTTAAAAATTCATATATCCTATTTCAAACACATATTTACCACAACAAGAACTGTCAGCCCTGCATAGTTGCCTTTTTTATTTCCCCTCTTCCTTCTGCCTCCCAAGGAAATTAAAGTATTCATTAGAGCCACAAGGTAAATTGAAGATTTAAATGGCATGACTCATTACCTGATGCAGAAACACTCTGACAGGCGGCTGATGCTGAGGGAACATTAGTTCCAAAAGGCAAAGCATGAATGTATGGGCAAGACTCAGTCCCATTCCATGTATCGTGTCTGTAGTTATTGCATTGCTGCTATAGTCCAACTAAAATCACAGATCCTCCATACCGTCAAATAAGGGAGCATAACTGAAAACAGCTTGCAGAGAGGACTGGCAGAGTTAACTAACATTCTGGTATTCACATGTGTAAAGCTCATCTCCTCCATACCTTTACCAGCTATATGAACAGCTATACCAGTGCTTGGAGGACACAAACCCTCTCAGAGGCAGAGGGGAGGCGCAGAGACTTCTGCTTGGATGCTGTGTGCTTCTTCTGCAGACACGTGTCTGCAACGGATAAAGCACTGAAGGATTTGCCCCTTTGGAGGAACTGAGAGGGAGGCACATCCTGAGCCTGACTCTGCAGCCCTCCAGAAGCCGCATCACTTGCCATGAGCATTGTCAGGACATCTCAAAACTACAGTGAGAGCAAGGGGGCACATATTATTTGCATTCAGGGAAGTCTTTGGAGAACCCTTTTAATTACCTCTGATTCCTTGCAGGAGTGCAGATTGCTTTGCATGCATTGCATGATCGATGATCTCTATCTCTCCATCCTCTGCAGATTAATACTCCTGCTGACGCAACATGACTATGGCTTTAAACACCATCTGGCTCTTGACTTAATGAGCACTGATATAAGTCACTGTCTTCTTCCATGCTCTCCACTCACTTTTTTCTTTTTTTTTTAATAGAAATGGGCTTGTGGATATCACAAGAAACTTTTTAACATACTTGTTTGTTTGTTTTTTTCCCTTGGTGTTGTTATACCAGTACTAACACTACAAAGAGAGATGCACTCGTAACATCCGCACTTTCAGCATCCTAGTTTTGTTTTCTATTCTGCAGAAACATAAAAACATCCCATGGTCACGGGCAGAGGTATGCTTTAAAACGCTGTAAGCTCTGCTTACTGATTTACATGCCAGGTAGTTTGTGCTGAGTTTGCAATGCCCTCCCAGGCTATCCCGTAAAATCCCCTTTTTTTGACAGCTCGCGCTGTTAAGAAAATAGGGTGTTGACTTGGCTTGATTTCCCTTCACCAAGACTGTGATAATCTGGAGTCTTGGAGCATGTAAGAGAACAGTTCTATCATCCTAATCTTAAAGAAAGAAAAGAGGGTTCCAGCAGCAGATTGCTTCATATGAATGCTACCCAGCTAGTCGCAGAGAAGTCATGTCCTTTCTCCAGGTCAGCAGGATATAATAACTTGCCAGAGTCAACAAGAACAGTAGGCAAGAAATGTCCTAAAGCTGAACTTCTGGGTTTCCCACATATCCCACGAGAAGCAGAGAAGAACAAAGACATTTTCCTCTAAAATCATTTGATCTTATATAAATGAAACCACTGTATTATGGAAAGGCCGGGGGAATGGAGAGGCAAAATAACTTAAATATAGTTTATTCAGAGTAGAAGGAATTTGTGAAGAAAAAAAAAATATTTGAGCTAGAAACTGAACAAAAGAAACAAACAGTAATCCTACTGAAGGCCATCATTTTCCAGCTAACTTTGAAAGACTGCTTAATGTACCAAACACTCAATTAGACTTCAATCGTGATAACCCTCACCCTTATAACTTTACCTGATACAAACAAATTAGCAAAACATCTATGGAAAAAAGTGTTCCTCAAAGCTCAATTCTGTAAAGTCCTTCTTACATGGTAACAGCTTCAGCAACTGGTTCTAGGACATGGTAAATATACTAGAGGCTGTTCACAGCTTTCTAATGACACCTTCAAATGTGACATTTCTTCTCTAAGCCCAACTCTCCTAGAAATTTCTAAATTACCTGAGCACCCCATTGATATCTCTAAATGAATTGAATGGAAAAAGAATTTCAAAAAAGTTAGAAATTACTGTGTATCCTCATCAAAACTGTCAACTAATTATGACATTTTAAAGTTAGAAATATTCAGCAGAAACCTTTGGCAATATATAGTTGTTCTGATCTGCTGTACAATGCCATCTCTTTCTTGGTTAACCAAGTTGATAAACATGTTTTGCACAATAGATCTGGGCCTTACAGACATATTAGCCCAGGAACACCAAAAGACATGAGGGATTATGAGTCTCAATGGGATACTGAGCATAAGCGTGCCCTCAAAAAAAGCACCGTGCAAAGACCTGAGCTGAAAAAAAAAGGGGGGGCATATCTTCCATCTGAAATGTTCCTTTAAAGCATATCAGGTGGAAGAAAACAAATTACTAAAATTCCCTAAAAGCTTGGCTACTGCTTTGCTGCCTCACAGCCGCTGTTTGCCAGGGATTAAGAGGAAACCCTCACCAACTCAGAGATCATACATCTTGAAAAACCATCTTACATTGGCAAAGAGATGTATGAAAAAGGCTAATATATCTTTGCCACTTCTAAATTAAACAATGTCATGACCTGGACCAGATCTGAATACTGCAAGTACAAGATACCGGCAGTTCAAAAATACAGTTATGCGAAGGAACTTGGAGACTGGCAGCATGAAATGGATGCAGGAACAAACTCAATCTCCTAACAAAGGAAAGAGCAGCGTCTAAAATGGAAGAACTACTTTTTCACTTTTTCTTAGATCTGGAAGAATGTTTTAAGTCATTTTCGGTATACTCAGTAATTCATTCCACTCACAATAGAAAAATACTGACATGTCTTAAACAGTTGGAATATTTATAACCTGCCACCAGATAAAACGAGATAGACAGGGGAAAAGATTCACACACACACAAAAAAAAATCAGGTCACAAGTTTGCCTTTTTTCACCTTTTTAATGAAAGCACAAAAGAGGACTAGTCTTCATTTAGGAAGAACTAGTAGTGCTGAACACAGGCGAGGCACTGCTCTACCAAAGGCAATTGAGTTTGTCCAGCTGTGCCTCAAACATGGGCCATAACCATCTCTGAAATGCCACTTGGAAACAGGAACACTGAGAACTGAGAATGTGCTTGAACTTTTGTTGTTAAGTTTCCTCTTCACACATCTTATCTTCCTGCAAGCAGTTGCAGAGCTTTCTTGGGACTTTTCCTTGCCACTCTTGCCCTCCTCAGTGAATACAAGCTGTGCTGATAAAGCTCAATTTAGAAAACATACAAAGAGCTGGCACTTCAAACTGTGACACATACCCCAATGGGCCCCTCGCTTTGCAAGCACTTCTCCTGCTCCAAAATCAGGTTAAGTGACTCCAAGGATTTATTGGTATTAGTTGCCAGACCAACATGTGAGCTCTCAAGGGTAACCCTTTTCTTATATTCACTCCTGGGGCAGGGTAAGAGCTAATGGAGCTAAAATTGGAAATAAAATGACCTATTTACAATAAAAGGTGATAGAACGGTATTTTAGAAAAATGAGACTGTCTTCATATGACTCTTTAAAAAATACAGGAGCACCATGCTAAACTCTAATAAACTCCCAAAAAAGAGGAAAAAAAGGTTGTACAAAACTGTTGGCCAAGCTACACCTTTTTTTGATCGAATTAATCTTTTCTTCTTTACCGAAGAACCCTCGCCCCAACTTGTGTTTGGGACAAAAAGCTAATGCAAGTGTGCATTTCAGATGGAACCTATTTCTAATGTAGTATTTTCCTGAAGCCTGTCAAAGAAGAGTTAACAACAACAACAACAACAACAACAACAAACAGAAAAAAGTGAAGTTTTTGAAAGACAGATAAGGGCTGTATCTTAGCAAACTTGTGTGGAAATTATTCTAAATTGGCACTACTAAAACTGCTGTAAGACACAAAAATAGGGCAAGTCAAGTGTGTATACAAATGGTTCTGTATTCTTCCCCGAAGCACCAAGAAAAAAGAAGTTAGAAATCACAAATCAAACTTAATGCTAGCGCTACTGTTCCAGAGTTATAAGGCACAGGATGACCATGTGAATTCTTGGAATCACTGGATAAAACACAACAGCAGTTGATGCCCAATATCAATTCCTGAGGGAAGCTACGTATGCCTGTGTATACATTTGTACACAAACTCAGGCCTCATCAAGAAATTTGTTGTACTTTTAGCTACTGTGGTTGAAGTAGCTGTGTTTTACTTTTGTTATGTTTAAATCCTACAGGCTTGTTGCCAGTGTGAAGGTGTACTGACTTTGTTCAGGCAGAAAATTATTCCTCTCACTACTGTAGGTGTTAAGCTTCGGTTCCTACAAAGGGAGTAATCTATGCAGATTTATGCCACCTTTAACTGGGAGTATTATACCCACTACACTACTATACCCTTAAGAGTTGTTCCTGCTTCATGCACACAGACATATAAACAGATGCTACATAAAGCAATACAAAAACATATGCAGAAAAAAAAAGGCAGAACGTGGATAACACCCATTTGTGAAGCACTCCTCACTCTTACAAATCAAATATGGTACGTTTTCTGTTTTTTTTTTCCTGTTCTTAACACAGAAAAATAGAGAAGAGGGGAATTGTGATACTCAAAGCCACAAAATAAATCAGTATAATTATCAAATGCTAGAAAAAAATCCAATGTTTGAAAGAATCCTGCTTCACTGAATGAAGATCTCTCTCTTTAGTCATTAGAAAAGGAAATGAAAAGAAAACTTCCACGTTAACAGAGCACACTTTCATTACTCAGTAGCATATAACAAGTTTTCCCAAGAGCTACACAGGTCTTTCAAAGTAACTTTTTCTAACCCCCTGAAGAGTTATTTACAAGATTTGAAGGAAATTTGCTGCATCTTAAGTACATTATTGTTTTTCTCTGTTATTAATAAGGGACTAAAGAAAACATTTTCTCTGCTAAACAATACCTAGGGAAAATCCTTATTTTTGCAGTGCATTACATGAAAGTACATCAACCAATGTAACAACTGAGTCTTATTGTTCTTAAGTATTTATATCACTGTTTTGAAGAATGACTCTCAAGGCACTGCACTTCTTTCTCTGGTATACCTAGTATCTTACCACAAGCAATCCATCTTTTCTACAGCTCCATACACAATTCCATACTGATTTATCATGATCCTCACTTGATTACAGAGAACAATGTTGGAAAGGCCCCGAGATGCCAAACCCTGAATTCTCGCAGTCAACCTTGATGGCTATAAAGACAGCTTACTGTTAAGACATTTTAAAAAAGCATCCCAATCTCAGCTACATTATTCACTGGAAGCACCTACCACTGTTCTTGAACCACAGATGACTTTACAGAATCAACACAAACTGGACACCTAATTTTTAGAGGGCTGAGAAAAAAAAAACTACCCAGGATAGTGGAAAAGTGCAAGTTTTACATCCTTAGTAATAATGACTTAACTGTAGAACTGTTCTTCAATTCCCCTTTTATCTTGGTGCACTCTTAAGTATAATCTACAGCAGCAGAACAATCCCAGGTAGGAGAGCACATATTTTCTGCAACTGACGCCTATTTGCTCAGTATTATCTGTTTATAGTTTAGAAGACTGAACTTTGCTCAGCTGCATTTGTCTTGCCACAAATAATTACTGATTTATCCTTTGCTAGGATGAAACAGACTGATGTGGAATACTAATTTACCAGAATGATGCAGACAAAAGTCAGGTGACAAACACTTCCTTATTTCAGAATTATTTCTGCAGATATAACTTAGAGTGGGTAGATGCAGAATAAAAAACAAAACAAAACAAAAAAAAACACTGCCATTTTGTCGTAGGTTAAACAAGAATTATGTAGATTAAGAGACATAACTGCATTTGCTGGCATTCACTCAGTGCTGCTGCTGTACTTCATAATTACACTTATTTTTATAGAGCTGTGCTCTAGTGGTCCAGGTCAGCACTCAATTAAAGAACAGACCTCTACAGGACAAATCAATACTCAGATAAGTGTGAGCATCGTAAGTCAGCAGGCCAACTTCTTCGCTCGCACAGTGCAATCACCAAGACTACCTGCATGCGCTTCATCAGACTGGCTCCCAACAGGCGCTGGTACGGGGACGTCTCCGCAATGACGGCTGAGCCCGCAACTCGGCCAGGGCAAGTCCATTAACTCTTAGCATATGAACAAGTATGAAGAGTCAGCTGTAAATGGCAGAGTTCACAGACCCTGGGAGCTGCTGTCCCATCAGCGTGCACCTTGTTCCACAGCATGCAGCTCAACACAAGCAAGCCTCCACTAGCAAGGCTGAGTAAACCCGTCATCCACCGGTCTCACCTTAAACCAGGGAAGAAATGGGAAACTGGGATAAGACCCAAACCGAGCTGATTCCTGAAGAATGGAAATATAAACTGGGCATCTGCTCAAATACCACCTCAGTACATTGACAGCTTTGCATGAGCTGAAGGAAGCCAAGCATCTTTCCCAGGGAGGAAAGAACCAATCCAGATTTGTAGAGTCCTGCACCTTCCTCCCAGGGCTTGTGGTCCTGGCTGAGAATATGGACTGGGGAAACGTCTGCTCTGGTACAACAGCTTCTGCCACACTCAAGGGGAAACAGATTTCATTCCCTTTCAAAAGGGAGGCTGATCCATGAAGGGTAGGGCTGTAGGATAGCAACTGGACACAGGCAATGGAAAGTTTTATACAAATAGCACAGAATTTAAGATCAACTCTACATAATTAAACATGCTGTGCGCACAAAAACCGAGGAGAGCATCTTCATCACAAGACTGTTGGAAGAAAACAGTTGCCGACATCTTTTTCTTTTTTTTTTTTTTTTCCTGGGCAAAAAAGATAATTCTGGCAGCTTAAAACTGTTTATACTACTACCACAAATGGACTAGTTGCTGGTCAGTCGAAGTCAGAACTGCCTATTGGAGAAACAGTATTGCAGTGTGTTGACGAGAGAAAATCATAGTGTGAATGGAAATAATGGAGATCATTCTAGATGTCTCATTATATAGCACTTCATGTCTTGCCACAAATACAGCACCAATGCAGCCCACTAAATCAGCAGGTGTTTCCAGTGGCAAAACGGAATTCTGCAGCTTAGACAAGTCAAATCAGTCAGGAATTAGGTTATCCCATGACTCTGCTATCTGAAGCGCTCAGGATATACTGCTCATGCTATAAGGCATACGATCTTATATTTTTCTCTGAAGCGAAACTCTTGCTTAAGTCAATAGGAAATCTGAATAACATAAACAGAAGTACAAATCTCTCTGCCAAAGTTACTCATTCACTGAGAAAGAAAGTAACTATCAGCTACCATAAAAGCTACCACTTAAGTGCACTGTTAAAAGACACCCATAAATATGGCTTAATATGCTTAAGAGCTCACCTAGGAGTTATAAAACCTTGGAAAGGCATTTGAAAACAAACATAAAAAGCAACCTACCAGCTACCTAAAAACAGCATCTATATGTAATATTTTAAATTTATGAAGAAAAAAAAATAATGGCAGAGGCTATCAAGGAAAGCAAATGGCCTGGCATTCAGTTATAAAATGAAAATAAATTGAATAAAAATCACCCATTATTGACTTTTTAGATATACTTACACTTTAATTTCAGTTCTAACTTCATTCTCTGCTGTGTACAGGGACACAAAAACTATGATCTAACAACATATGCAATAACTTGCAGTCTTTGGGAAAAAAAAAAAGTCATGTAATACCACAAATACTGATGTATACCTAGATGGGATCCTAAGGCTAGTCAAACCAGAAATGTAATTGTGAAAGTGAAATAAATCCCTGTCAGATAGAAAACCTCTGCAAAACACTTACACAGCATGAATACCAATTGACATACCAGAGCTATGAGACAGTGCTAGAATCAGAGGATATCATTACAATGCCGAACTGTTAATCACAGCTCAAAATAAAACATGTTTATTTCTTTACTACAGTCACAACTGGGAGTTCTATTCTACCTCTTCTAACACTAGGCAGGCACTTGCTGCCCCAACGCATGTCTTCTGGGGGCTGATATGTGATTCATTTCAAAATAAAAAGCAAAGTTCAATATTACGACTGCTTTCGTATGGCTAATGATTAATGACATCAGTTCTCAAACATTTTTTTCCACAGTAGCTGTCTGAGTGTGCACCTTAGCAATAATCTCAGCAACATTTTAGGAACAGACAACGTTTGAGAAGTTCATGCTGCAGTGGTCATAAGTGGAAAACAAATAAAGAATAAATGAAATATTTAAAACTCATGCTCTGTTTGGTGAGAGTGGCCTAAAAATAGAAAGACTTGGAACAAAGACGAGGGAAAAGGGAAAGTCCAGGGAAAAAAAAAAAAAAAGAGAGAGATAGCAATTAAAAAAAAAAAAGGCTGATTAAAATATCATTGCGTCACAGGTTTCTCAGGACGTACCGAGCCCTTCGGTGCAACCCCCGGTGCCCACAGCCGCGACACTTGGCCGGGGGCTCCCACCGCCCCCCGCGCCCCCACCCGGCCCCGTCGGAGCCCACGGGACGCGGACACTTCACGCGTGGGCGAGGGACGGGCACGACCCCCCGCTCCATCCTCCCTCTGGGGTGCCGGCCCCTTCCCTGCTGGCATTTCCATCTCCCGCCCTGGCATTTTCCTCTCCCCTCCTTGCCTTCTCTTCCTTGCATTTCTCGCTTTTCTCCTTGCATCTTTCCTTTCTCCTCCTTGCATTTCTCTCTCCTCTCCTTGCATCTCCCCATTCTTATTACGTTTCTACCTTCCCCCTCGCATTTCCCCTTCTCCCCGTTGTATTTCTACCTTCCCTCCTTGCCTTCTCGTCTCCTCTCCTCTGCGATTCCATCTCCCCTGCTCGCCTTCCCCGCTCGCCTTTTTCCATCCTCCCCTGCCCGCATTCCCTCGCTGACTTCCCCATCCCCCGTCCGCGCTCCCCCGCGCTGCCCTGCGCGCATTTTCACCTTGCCTCCCTCCACCCGCCTCCAGGAGCCTGCCGGGGGCGGCACAACTTCCACGAGCCGCAGCCCCGCCGCCCCCCTCCACGCACGCACACATTGACACACACACACAACACACACCGCACAACACGCACGCACACACAACACCCCGCGCACACCCCGCGCACCGGGTACCTCTGCAAAAGTCGCCCGCTCCTCCGGCGCGCAGCGTGCGCCGCCTGCTCCGCACGCAGCCCGGCACGTCGGGTGTCCCCTTCCTCCTCCTCCTCCTCCTCCCCTTTCCTCTCCCTGCCCGCCCCCTTCGCCGACGCGGAGAGGGGGGCGAAGCCACCGCGCCCGCCCCGCCCCGTCCATCCCTCCCGCGCGGCCCCGTCCCGGGGCGCTGCGCCCTGCGCGGAGGCTCCGCGGGCCCGGCGGGACGGGTGTCCCGGCCCCCCCGGCCCGGCGCGCTCGGGTTACGGAGCCCGCGGCCTCTCCTGTTACGGCCGCGGGGCCGCCGGGGGGGCCCGGCCTGGCCCCCCTGCCCCAGCACCTCGTGCTCGCCCGGCGCCCCCCTCCGGGGACGGCTGCCTCCGCGGGGGCGGGGGGCGCGCGGTGGTTACTCGTGTTGTTGTGCGGTTTGGTCTTCCTTTCTATTTCCTTCCTTCCTTCCTTCCTTCCTTCCTTCCTTTCTTCCTTTCTTTCTTTCTTTCTTTCTTTCTTTCTTTCTTTCTTTCTTTCTTTCTTTCTTTCTTTCTTTCTTTCTTTCTTTCTTTCTTTCTTTCTTTCTTTCTTTCTTTCTTTCTTTCTTTCTTTCTTTCTTTCTTTCTTTCTTTCTTTCTTTCTTTCTTTCTTTCTCTCTTTCTCTCTTTCTCTCTTTCTCTCTTTCTCTCTCTCTTTCTTTCTCTCTCTCTTTCTCTCTTTCTCTCTTTCTCTCTCTTTCTCTCTCTCTCTCTTCCTTTCTTCCTTTCTTTCTTTCTTTCTTTCTTTCTTTCTTTCTTTCTTTCTTTCTTTCTTTCTTTCTTTCTTTCTTTCTTTCTTTCTTTCTTTCTTTCTTTCTTTCTTTCTCTCTTTCTTTCTTTCTCTCTTTCTCTCTTTCTCTCTTTCTCTCTCTCTCTCTCTTTCTTTCTCTTTCTTTCTTTCTCTCTCTTTCTTTCTTTCTCTCTCTTTCTTT